>NW_024069047.1:0-73734 GCF_009389715.1 Phoenix dactylifera | reverse complement strand
TAAACTTCTTTCAGCAGCCACACCAATCTCTGGAGGTCTCTGGTCCTCTCTCTCAAATTTCTTTTTTGATACATCTGCTGTATCAACTTCAAATCGATCCACAGCCAGTTCTCATACAGAACAGGAGAAACTATGCCAGAATAATCAGATCAAATCCTTACTCTTATTTTGATGGCACAGAACAGTCCCTTGCTGTTTCTTTCATCTGCTGAAACAATTCTAAAACAAGGATGTAATTGTCACACTAAACTCAGGGCTTCTGAAATTTGACTCAGTTATAATTGCATATATCATTTCAGCTGCTTGCAAATTCAAGCCCTCCAATCGATCCGTGCCTCTTTTCATGCTCCTAGAATTCGATACTTTGTGTTCACTTGAATCTTGCATTGGAAATCTCAGCAAATCCAGGATTCAGGTGGTTAGATTTGAAAACTGCCAGCATAATTAAATCAAGCCAGGCAAAGGCTTTAAGCGCAGGCTAATGATCGCGGACATGGCTTGGGATGGATTTGGGATTGCACAGAAATTGCTGTAGAGTGGTAGGATCATCAGCCACATTCAATGGTGCTATTGCATCCTAATTTACTGCACTGAAATGCCTGGCCACCAAAGGACCAAAGCCCTGTTTGGCAAAATGAAAGAAAAAATAAAAATCAGATTGCTGCATCCACACTATAACCACTCAGGACTATATCTAGAGGATATACATTCAAGAATCAAGCTTAGAATCTTTGGCTGCTAGGCAAAGGAAGGAGCAACTCTTACCTTTAGAAAATCTCATATGCGGGAAAAATAAAAGCAGCATATTCTAGCAAAATAATATTTCTTCTTTCAAATTGGCAAGTTCCAACAAAATGGTAAAGACTTGAAATGCTGTCTTCGACGAGGAAAATAGATAATGAACATCACCTTCTCAGGAAAGGTATGTTGCAAGAGTCTTTCAGTATCGCACTGCAGTATAAAATGTTGGCATCAATAAACAAAGAAAATCCTCTCATAATTAACGGGGTAAAAGATGAATATCGAATCATCATGTCTATTTACTTGGATTTTAGGTGGATGATATGAAGTCCGCCCATTAAAAGGCCTTAACGCTTCTGGAATCACTACAGAGTCATCCTCTCCCCAGCACGTGCGGTTGCAATAAGAGAGTGCACAAACTTTATAAATTTCACATTATTACTTTATCTAAGTATTATTATTATTATTATTGCTAAAATAAATATTTTATATACTATAAGTACCGAATAAATTTATTAAAATTAAAAAATAATAAGTTTCGGAGTGCTCTAACTCCTAAGCAACTTTCTTTTCTGAGTCTACTAGGTGTATTAGGAGTGACAGGCTATATAAAATATTACTTGGTTTATAATTTTATTGATCTTTTTAAATAAATGCTTAGTATTATTTAGGGCTTTTAATCGTGCCGACCTGATGACTACCATTATATATTTTCTTGGCGTGCAACGCACGTGTCGAAAGGCCCGGTGAGAACCGAAGGGCTCTTTAGCTAGCTACCAGCGTCGTCCGTCCGCCTTCTCCTTCGGGGCTTTCTTTGTTCCAAGCAAAGAAGCGATGATCTCGCAGTTCTTCGTGCTGTCGCAGCGAGGCGACAACATCGTCTTCCGTGACTGTATGCTCTCGCTCCTTCCCCTTCTCTCTCCTTTCCAGTTTACTCCCGAGATCCCATCGCGAAGCGCCCTTCTTCGGTGAATCAAAACCCTAACATTAGATCGGCGCGAGGGCGATGGTATCCGTGGGATACCACTGGCTGGAGAATCTCTGGATGCCTTCTTTGCTATCCTGAATTGGCCTTTGATGGATTCGAATATGATCTATGTCCCACGGGTTCCTTTCCACCGAATTGATGACCAGAAATCCATAGAGTAGTTATATTGGTTCTTTAAATCGATGCCTCAATTCTTGTTTGTGCTATAATGTCTTGAGTTGATCTCTTTTTTACGAGATCGGTCACGATCCCGGCTGCTTTTTGGAGCTAGAATTGTATACTGGTGCCCGGATTGCCGTTTGTTCCCTTGTAAATTAGTTGTAAAGCTGTATTGACAAGCCTTTTTTCCTCAATGTTATAACATTGATCATAAAAACAACTCCTTTCGGTAGTTATATTTCAGTGTTGCCCACGATGCCACCTTTGCCCTTGTTCGAGTTTTGATGTATTCTCTACTACACAGTGAGATTGATCGTGAATCTGACCTTTTTATTAGCTAATGCTATACAATTATCCAAGTTTCGTTTTTTGTTCCTGCATAATGTCTATATTTTGATGCTTTTCCTGCTTTGCCGCAGGACTGGTCATGCACCCTACTCCTTTCTGTAGCGAGAGTTATACCATGAATATGTGGATCATGTCAATTGCAGTTTTTGTTGAAATTTGAATTGCAAATACTGAACAAAAATGTATTCTGTAGTATATTTTGTTGTGTGGTTTTATCTGTATATAATGCTTCATCAAGGAAAAAAAATCAGAGGAGGATATTGAGAAAGCTCGAAGTGTGTGAACTTTTTTACTAGACTAGGATGATCCATCAATGTTCGAAAAGCTTACTCGAGGCTTGCTTCACCTTTGACTTTGAGATGAGGCTCCCTGAAAACATACTAGGGCTCTAGAATGGAGATATATACATATATAGACAACATTTGCTTGAATTTTATATTTCTACATAATTATACATATATTTTTGTAGAGATACCCTTAGATTGTGCTCCCTCGTGCAGAATTTTGAAATCTCTAAAGGTTGGTATCCTTTGAAGCAGCTCTTTTCATATATGCAGGAATTTTTAGGTTTCTCTTTTATTATCTTTGAGATCTTCTCTTAAATGGGCCAGTATATCTATAGAATCAAAAATGATCACTTGTAGTTTTAAAACAAGTGTGCTACTATCTATAATAAAAGTAATGTGTTTATTAGCCATGGGACTATGATAAAAACTTGTCAATCAGCTATTTTGGTCTTTCTTCTTGTCTCTAATGTCAAACCATTTGAAGTTACTTTGTTGAGGTTTGAAGTTTGTTATGTTTTTTGTTCAGGATCATAGGTCTAAGCTAGGTTTGAAATCATTTTGGATATGAAATCAAATATCCCTTTATTACAATGATGCAGATCGTGGTGAAGTGCAGAAAGGGAGTGCAGAGATATTTTTTCGTAAAGTGAAGTTCTGGAAAGGGGATGAAGGAGAGGAGGCACCACCTGTCTTTGTAGGTATTTGCATATGCAAAGTTAATTTACAGTTCTATATCTTTGTTTCAAACACTATTATAAATATTTCAGAAGAGGCTGCAAGCTTAGCCTACTAAATCAACAGCTGAAGATGAAGCAACTTGTCCTCATGAAGTTTAATACCAGTTTGGCAATGTACAAATCACTGTGCTATTTTGTCTTGTCCTCGCCACTTATTTTATTTAGAAAATACCACTATTTATAGGCAAAGTTAATTTACAGCTCTATATCTTTGTTTCAAACACTATTATAAATATTTCAGAAGAGTCTGCAAGCTTAGCCTACTAAATCAACAGCTGAAGATGAAGCAACTTGTCCTCGTGAAGTTTAATACCAGTTTGGCAATGTACAAATCACTGTGCTATTTTATCTTGTCCTCGCCACTTATTTTATTTAGAAAATACCACTATTTATTGGCCGCTCACCCAATCTATGGCTCATGTAGTTTGTACACTAAGAGGGTGAAAATCTTATGCTATTATTTTCGTTACTAATCTTGTTCAAATATCAGTTATAGAGATGCATCATGTTCTGATTCCATCGTTCAACTTTCAAGGGGATGACTGAAATTTTTTTCTCCTAATAGGATCGACCACAAAGAGTTCTTAGTAATCATTATGGTCATGCAATCATAAATGATGCTACAATATGCTATGAAAGTTGCCAATTTGAAGTTCAAAATAATGGTTTGGAGTTATATCTCCTAGAATTGTTAGGATAGTGGCGGAAGTGACAATTCTAGATGTGTTATCCTCATTTGTGAGTAACATATTGTTTCTGGTAATTGCTTATTTATTTGAAGGAGAAAAATGGAGCATGGTAGATACATTTTTCAAGCAGCAAATGATAGTGAAAATATTCCCTTCTTTTTCTTGCAGTTTGATATTCAGCCTAAAAGTTGAAAACTTAGAATATGTAATGTTTCTTCTTATTCATCCAGAGGATGAGAATGCATTTTGAAAGATGCAGTACTCAATAGTAAAATGCTGATATGTGACACAGTTCTTCCTGTTAAAGTGAAACTTGGATAACATTTTGCTTGCCATTTTCTTGAGATGTAAGTTTTGTGACAGATGGATAATGTTGTTAGTGCAGCCACTAAAATGGAGTCTATTATGTACTACTTAAATTTATTTTTGCAACTATCACTTTGATCGACTTATTTGTGGTAGATCAATACCATCTCACATAATTGGCCTTCTTGGATGTGAATTAGTCTCCTTTACAAAGAAATAATTGTCATCAGAAGTTACACTTGAATACTAAACTTTTTTCAAATTAGTGTGAGTGCTATCATACATGATGGGGATTTACGAAAACCCTAAATCAACAATTAACACTATTTCAATTAAGAGAGCTTTTTCAAGAAATTGAGAAAAAAATCAAGAGTTCTGGGTAGTGACACATTGCCTCTAAAGTAGAATTCACACTTTTGCTTCAGCCACAAATTTACTCACAAGCTTCTGACTTTTGAGATGTTGTTTTATTGATCAGAATTATTCAAGCAGAGTTTATGCTATTGAAATAGCGAAGACATCATGCCCTCAAACAAAGGGACAAATGTGACAAGGTACTTCTGCTCATACCAGTCTTGTTGAGAGCAGAAATTCCACTTTTCAGATAGCATTTAAACTCCCCCCCCCACCCCCCAAAAAAAAAAAAAAAAACCCAAACAAAAGAAGAAGGAAACTTTTAACTAAGGTCCGTCGAACCGATACTGGGACCTGTGCCGGTCGGCTATTAGTTCGGTATGGGGTGAACCAGGCGGTTCACCTTGGTTCAATAAACCATGATTCAATCTTTTTAAAGAGGTGGGTTCGCACTGGTTCCGCTCTGAACCATTTGGTTCGAGGCAGGTTCAGAGCGGTCAGGACGGTTCGGAGAGTTTTCAAAAAATAGGGCGAACTAATCCGGTTCCCTACCGGTTCGGTTTGGTACGGGGTGAATCGGATAGTTCGGCGTACCTTACTTTTAACTGTTCATGTGGAGCTGCTGATTTAGATTTCCCCAAAGTGCTATGGTTCCATCTAGGCACCAAGTGTTCCATAAAATATTTTGGGGGAAAAGAGAGCCATCACTTGTGAATCTTGTGATGGGACAACAGGTTCTGCAGTTCAGTTCAAGCCTTGCAATGACTTCAACTTTTGGATGAAGGGCACCAACAAATGGGGCCAAAACAATTGTATACTCCCTGCATATGGTGTACTGCAATGTATGTTTCAACTTCTATCCATCTAGCGCAGAAAAGACCCATAAAGCCCAGTTAGATTTACCCTTTGGAATCTAGGCAGCATGAGGTTGACCCTCAGTATATGAATCATTTAGGCAGCACTTTCCCATTGTGGCTTGCGATTTTGTATCCTCTATATGTGCTGGTGTTGTTCATAGAAATTGTTTTAGCTTTGTGCCAAATACAATTTTGCTTGCTCTTTTTGTTTCTGTGTTTGCACTTGCATTTATCTCTGTTTGTGTATTGTTTTGGGGGATAGGATGGGGGAGGGCACTCCATCACTGATCTAGATTTAATTAAATTTTTTTTCGATTATATTGACTATGAAGATCTAGTATGTCATTTTCATAGTCTGATGCTGATTCACACTTTGTCAGCTTTTTCCTTTCATGTTGATCACTTGGGTTTTGGTTATCTTCTTTCATCTTTAAATTAGTTTACATATACAGAGTAAAGAAGATAACTACACTGAAAGTCCACTTGAAAACATCAAAGTTTGGTTAAGTCCAAGGAGTTAAAGTTTGAAAGTACACTCAACACGGTTATGGAATCTGAGTCCATAAGAAGGGTTTCCTTTTTCTTTGTTAATTAAATTGAAAGGTATCAATGTTGGAGTTTAGATCTATGCTCAGTAGTGCAATTTAGTATATTTAGCTGTCCATTGTTCAATTTAATCCTTTGTTGCATTATATCATGCATAAATTATCTTGCATTATATTGTACTTGTTCTGTTCTGCTCATGTTTTTCCATCAATTATATGTTGACATTTTGCACATTTACTTTCTGATATCATCTAGCTGTACATCACCTCATCTTTTCATCATGAACTCTTACAATTCATTTCTTTTGTTTTTATTGATAGAATGTGGATGGTGTTAATTACATTCACGTGAAGGTTGCTGGATTGTTTTTTGTGGCAACTGCAAGGGTTAATGTTTCACCATCACTTGTTTTGGAGCTTTTACAAAGGATTGCACGCGTCATTAAGGACTACCTTGGAGTTCTTAATGAAGATTCATTACGGAAAAATTTTGTACTTGTGTATGAATTGCTCGATGAAGTCATTGTAAGTATTTTGTGCTATTATGTTTGGCATAAAAATATTTATTGCTTTGTCAATACATTATATATTTTTTTTCTTATTTTGTGATCTACAAGGCATAGTAAGTTGTTATTTTTTGCTAGTCTTTGACCATGAGATTTTATGATGGTTAAAAGTGATAACTAATCGAATGGTGATTTATTTCTGGTGGCATTTAATTTGTATTTAATCCTATTTTTAGGACTTTGGATATCCACAAACAACATCTACGGAGGTTTTGAAGTTGTATGTGTTTAATGAACCAATAATGGTTGATGCTGCACGTATGCCACCTCTTGGCCCTGCCGCCATGTTTATGGTATCATTTGCTTATATTGTCATTTTGCACTACTATGACAGATGCTCTGATGACATCTTCCATTTGCAGCTATTTTGATTTGATTTAGTGATTAACATTTGATATTTGGTATTGCAGCAAGGCACCAAACGGATGCCAGGTACAGCTGTTACCAAATCTGTTGTAGCCAATGAGCCTGGTGGTAAGAAGAGGGAGGAAATATTTGTTGATATTATTGAGAAAATAAGTGTGACATTCAGCTCTAGTGTGAGTAAATATGTCTTTTACTTTGTGCAATTTAGTTAATTTTTTCATTGAATGCAAATAATTTAAAATTTCCTTGGATACAAGTCATCGTTGATGAAGTGATGTGCATGTAATGCAGATGTTAAGTATTAGATTACCAATTTAGATGTTCATGCGGTGTATTTTAAACAGCCAAGTAATTTTTTATTTATTGAAGTTAAAATTCTTATTACAGTGAGCTGTTTTTCTCCAATGATTTTTTATTGCTATTTTTCCAATTTGTTTGGCTAGTTCAAGTATGTAGACTCACAATTTGAACTTCATATAGTTATTCATTTAATGCAAAATTAGTCGAGGTCTTGTGGATTTTTTAAATACTCTGTTCTAATGTTGTTGAATGCTTAATACCGGTCTTTCAAATTTTCTGGTTACTTCTGTCTACTCTTGTTAAAAAATTTCTTATTATTATGTGGAATGTTGTATTAGCTCAGTTTTTTGTTTACTTTTGCCTTGTTGACACCTCTAACTGGATCTTCTTAGTTAGCAACAGGTTTCCTGATACTCTGCTTCTCTAAACAGGGCTACATACTGACCTCTGAGATTGATGGCACCATTCAAATGAAAAGTTATCTTAGTGGAAATCCAGAAATTCGTTTAGCTCTTAATGAGGATTTGAGCATTGGTAGAAGCGGGGCTTCTGTCTATGGTATAGTTCGTGATTCACATGCTTATTTACTTCTTTTTCTTTAAAGATTCTAAGTATCATAGTCATGTCTCTTTTTTTTTGCTTGTGGCAATGACTTTGATACTGTGATCATGTATTCTTCATCATTTAACCGACTCAACAAATATCCATTGTTAAAGGTAGTCCGTTATGGTACTGTTCATTTTTGTGACTAGAACAGATACTTCTAGCTAGTAAAATCTGCAAAGGCAATAATTCTCTAGTTGATCTTTTTGTGGTTCACTGAAAACTGACAATTATTTCCGATCAATTCAAGATCTGAAATACAATTACCCTGGCTATAGAATCCTGGTGTCGTTCCCAAATAGTAGTTTTTTTTTAATTAATTTTTTTTTTCCTCGTTAATGGCATGTTCCAGTTTAACTTAGAAATATGCAAATTTATATATTGCTAATTTACAGTTAATAGGATTTTGCAAACTCATTGATGGTTATGACACATTATTTTTATGAATTTGATTTTTCAACAGACTACAGAAGTTCTACTGGAGGAGGGCTTGTGATACTTGATGATTGTAATTTCCATGAATCTGTGCATCTTGACAGTTTTGACATGGACAGAACTTTGGCATTGGTGAGTAGAGTTCCCTGTAAGACACATCGACTGTGGCAAACAGTTTCAATTCTGACAAACCCCTCTTCTCCTATTTATGATTTGACACAATGGGACAACACTGTTCAATGCTTGCTCTTTTATCTTTGCAGCCAATTTAGGAACTTAACTTTTCTTTCTTGGTCACAGATCCCTCCAGATGGAGAATTTTCTGTAATGAACTATCGTATGACTCAGGAATTCAAGCCTCCTTTTCGTGTTAATGCATTTATCGAAGAAGCAGGACCATTAAAGGTGTAGACATGCTTCTCTGAGGTTTTTGCTGTTATGGCATGCTTCTGAAAAAATATAGTTAATATAATAAGTTTTGACTTCAATATGTCTGGATATATTTTATTCTATGATTGAATAGGCTGAAGTTATTCTGAAAATACGTGCTGATTTCTCCCCGAGTGTCACTGCTAACACGATTGCTGTACAAATGCCAGTTCCAACTTATACAACAAGGTGATTATTTTTTTCTTGCTTCTGCAACTCTTGTATTAGGCTGTTATGGGTGCCTCTTGTGGAATTGCCAATTTTGATGGTCTAAGTTCTTTAATGACGATGGTTATCTTTTTTGTGCTTTAAATGGGGTTTTCTTTTAATTGCTTCCAAATTCCATCTTTAGGTTTCCTTAACGGTTGGAAACTTTCAGTAAAATGGTTTTGGTGCACTTTTGATCTATATGATGTCATCAACCACATTTTTGACTGGAAGTAATGCATATATGGATTTGCAATATTTGTGTGTTTGTGTGTCCTTGTGAGCATTTTTCAGTTTACGACACAGAGACTCACAAGATATAGTCCTTAAACTCTACATATTGGCTATAAAAGGTATCAAAAATTGTACGAACCACTAATTTTTCAAACATATTTTTTCCCACCTTTTATTTTAGGGTTGCTTAGCTAGAACCTGTGGAAAAGGAAAAGAAAATATTTTCCTTGTAAGAAAAAATCCAGTTCCAATGTTAAAAAAAGAAAAAGAACCCCAATTATACTTCTTCAGTAGGACCTTTGGTTTCATTTTTCATTTTCTGAAGGTTCTTAAAGAAAATGAAATGTTCAGTTATCAAAAAACAGTCATATATTTTTCTGTGGAACCAAACAACTGGAAAATCAGATTTTCAAGAAAAAAGGCAGTTTTCTGATCTGTCTCATTGCAACGAAAGACCTTATAGTCTTCTATGTAACCACATGGAGCTCGATGCCCTGACATCATGAATCTGTATATTTGATGTTAAACTAAAATTCAAGGTTTGTAACATGTAGAGTAAATATTCTTCCTGGAATTTGAATTACATTATAATGTTCTCTCCTGATTAATTCTATTTTTGGAAAATTTGTTTAGAGTTAGTTGAGTTGGAACCTGTGCAGTCGGACAGACGACTGATTTAAGGAAGGAAGAAAGTTGAATGGTGCTAAAGAAGGCAAGACTCGTACTATTTTTTATTTATTTCTATATTTTTACATTAGTTCCTTGATCATTTAGCATCTCGATATGCGTCAATTTTGCGCTTATTTATATACAGTCTGAACATGTACATTTTTTGTCTAACTATACTTGGCACCTGCATGTTGGTTTAAATAATCCATAATATTTCAGATTGTTGGTGGATCTGAACATACATTGCATGCAAAGCTCACCTTTCTCAGAGTCACATGGATGCACAATATTCAGTGGACCGAGCTTGATTCAGTTCTATTTCTGTAATATTTTGTCTTTGAGTTAGTCTTAGCTCCTGTCAATACAACCACTATTCTGTAATACAGGAAACCTCACGAGAGAAGCGGGGCCTGTAAACATGAATTTCACAATACCGATGTACAATGCATCGAGGCTTATGGTGAGGCAGTCAGTTGATTATGATTTCTTCATTTATTAATTTGTTTCATTACTTCATCATCCTAGTCACTAAGCTAAACCAACATTTACACTTTTTTGTTCTGCATGGTTTTTGTTTTCCTGTAAAACCATCACTTGACCTCAGACTGTTGAAATTTAAGTGGAAGTTCAGTTGTTGATATCAAGTAACCACTTTTAGAAATTCTGTTAATTGTATGCAAAACATGTCAAATGTTGTGATGCAGACCTTTTGTAGGTAAAAGAGCTACTCCAACACTTATTCACAACACTCCAAAATAGACTGATTTGTTTATTTTTCTGTTAAAAGATAATCTTCATAAACTTGCTCCAATTTATCCTTGTGTGTTTAAGTAAGTGACCTATTTGAAGGTTGATCTTAGAGGATGCTGGTTGGGTTAACCATGGAAGGTAATTAAGTAATATTAGATGCTGTGCTGCAAGGCTGTAGTCAAGTGGACAAGTAACCTAAAATATTTTGGGCAACCTTTGACATGCTCATGACTTGGATCTTTAGCAGAAAAGTTTGCCATGAGAACGCTTGGTTGGCAATGTATCGCTCTCTTATTTGGGCTTCGTGACCATGATGTGATCCTCCTTTTCTATTATCCACATCAAGCATCATGAGTCTCCTTAGGCTTTATAACTAAATGTATTACTGCGCCGCGACAAACTCATCACGATGTATCGCTTCTGAAATTGTTAGCTTCTAAAAGAATATTTACAACCGGCATTACTTGAAATACTTTCAAAATTATTACTGATGGCATTTTTGTTTTGTTTTTCCCCCAATGCAGGTAAGATATCTACATATAGCCAAAAAATCCAAGACCTACAATCCTTATCGGTGGGTGAGATATGTCACACAAGCAAATTCCTACGTTGCTCGCTTATGAGAAATTGTTTTTACCCCCCTCTCTTTGTTTATCATCTGCACTTGGTTGAATGTATCAGCAAGACATGATATGACCAATTCTTTCTGTTACATGTACCGCTTTCAATGATTTCAACTGCAGGGAGCCCTTTCTGGACCTTTAAAAGAAACTTTAGAGCCGTGAATACTTATGTATTGAACCGCCATATGCGCATCTCCCTGGCCATGCCATCTATATTCTCTATTGGTAATAACCCTCCTGTCGTTCTCCTTAGAATGCTGAGGAGCATGTCCTTTTTGTCATTTGGAGCCATTGGATTCCCTTACAGCTGCGATTTGTGAAAATTACATCGGCTAAGCTGAAGCTTAGCTATGGTATACGGAATATGCTGTTCCATGTAGCAGTGCAAAGAAGTCTAGATGACCCAGGTGGGAACCGGACTGCTTGAGCTTGGCTTGTTATATGGAAGGAGTAATTGAGCTTTTTTTGTTGAAGCTCGGCTCTTCTTACATGCGCTGCAGATGCCTTTTCTTTGCAGATTGCAAAAGCCTCGTATTATTGGAATCTAAAGCTGGCCTCTGCTCGTCATGCTCTTATAAAATCTTTGTGGACCCTGTGCCATGCAAGTCTTTGCGTCTTGTGGATTTATGGAGGACTATTGATTTGGCATGCCCACCAAGTGTTGAAATTTTGGAGTTATTAATTTAGTCATATAAAAAATTGCTACTATGAAATACTATTATAGTTATATTTAACTCATGGCATACATTTGTAGTGACCAAAACATTTAATCCAAGCATTTTATCACTTGAAAAATCCTTGCCGCTAACCATATTTCCATTCCTATAAATCAATCATGTAGTCTGCTTCTGAGAAAAACAGGGGTCGCTACTAAATTTCAGATGTTGTCTGTAGAAGTATCATTAACTCTGATCATGTATGTCAACCAAGCCCAAAAGATCTCCAATTTTATAATTATGTTGGTTTATGGAACTAGAATTATCTGTGTAACTCCTGTGTTCAATTTTCACGCATTCCATTATCCTACGATGATAGTCACCAATATTTGATTGAATTGGTTGTTTGGGTCATAACCTGATCATGATTAGCCATTAGTCTGTTGTATCATAGACAATATAGTGAAAAAATAATTATTGTTGCCCAGATGCCTACTGTATATAAGGTGATAAGGAAACCCCAAAATCAGAAAAATAGTCAATAATTAAACCCATGGCTATCCTAGATATATGCATATATGCACGAGTCCCACCTTCCTCAAGGTGTAAGAGTTCAAAGTATTTGGAGGAAGGCTACATGTCGCGTACTTACACATAAACACATGTATGCGCACACAAATACCATGTAATTATTTCTATGTAATTTGTGAACAAAACACATAACAATCAACGTTAAGCATATAACTTATACACAACAATTTATATGATTTACTTGTCATATGTATTATAATATAATAAACATGCCTACAAACTAGGCTTTGGCCTAGCCATTACATCTTTTGGTCTAGGTTCTGTAGTTCAAATCTTGGATAGTCTTTCCAGCTATGAGAGAGAAGTAATTCAAGTTGATAGCGCTCCTATAATTCTCCTAAGAAAGAAACCATTCAATTTTCTTTATAAGAAAAGATATATAATACAAATCTATTCTCAAAAATATAAAAAAAAAATACCATTGCTTGGTGGAGGAAAAGAAAAAAACCGAAGCCTGAGAACAAGAGAAAAGATGCCATTTTTTAAAGATTGCACTTTCAACTTTAGTGGAGACAGGAAAGCAAGTCAAAAATCTGTTGTAAGTAAAACAATGTAATACCAAGATAAGTCTTAGTAAATATAGGACAATAAAATAAAGTTTAGTTCGCACCTATTAATACTAAATAATCTTGATAATAATAAAGTCTGCTAGCGATGGTCAGATCCTTCATTTCTCTCTAATTACATGCTTGATCGAGAGTACCTTTAGAAATTTGCAATTGTTTGAGCCTAGTAAATGTAAACTAGTTTTATGAGTCTCGTCTGCTAAAGGATTCCAACTGTATTTCTAAAGATATACTAGAATAAAATTCTTATATGGGGCAACTAGATTTATGATGTAGCTTCGCACGTGGCTAGCCACTCCGAAGGCATCTTATGAGTTGGATTTTTTTTTTAATTTTATTGAGTGTATCCATTCTATAACGGTATAATTCATCTGCTTAAAAAAAAAAAAGTTATGAATATGGAACCATATTTCTTAATCAATCTGATTCATTAAATATAAATTATAATTGAGCCCAACTATCCAGGTTTTACAAAATAATAACTCTTTGCTGGACCATATGAATTCCACCATGTTTTGCTGCCCTCTGGTTCTGCCACATGCTAAACACAGGAAAGGAAGAAATTCTACCGTGTCCAGTTCATTGCACTTGGCCAATTCCATTTGTGACCCAAAGACAACACCATCACGACGCCGGCCTCTCGCTGCTGGCAGGCTGTCGGAGACTTAATTTTTAGTTGTACCTTTTGACGAACAGAAATATCTAATCAAGATGGTGCAGTGCTACAGGAGACGATGGTTTTGTTCCCCCAAAGATTGTTGGATGTTCTTATGTCGACCGGTGTATCTTTTGCAGAGCCGTGTAAGCAGCCGGTTTGGAAAAACGAAAAAGAACAAAAAAAAAAAAAAAAAAAAGTGAAGACAATATCACTTTTGCTTTCCAAGAGAGGAGATCAGATCGCGTTATCTCAAAGCACAACGTTCTTCTTTCTCTCGAAGATAGAAGAGGTAACAAGTGTTCCATTTCTTAGCCGTTTTCTAATGCACCTTTTAAGGCTGCTCCCTTCCGTCTTACTTTAATTAAGTCTTACTCCAAGCCTTCGTCTCTGTTTAGTTCTTCTCCATGCAAGAATGACCCAAAGAGATACATGCACACACACACAAAACAAAAAGAAAGAACAAAAGAAGATGAATGTCAAGAGGACGCATCCCCGTCATCCATCGTTATCCACTTCACCATACATATAAGCCTCGAACTTTCAGTTCAAGAAAATAAAAATCAGATAATTTTTTTACAGCAAAGAAGAAGATAAAATCTAGAGACTCAATACGTGGCGGCGGCGGCGGTGGATTTGGGGAGCAGAGGGTGGGATTCCACACATGGGGAGGGAAGTGACCACCGTAGATCCGTATGCTGTCGGACGATCCATGATCGTGATCGTGATCATAATGCCGGTGATGATAGTGATGCTGTGCTTCTTCGTCATGATCATTGTAATCATCCGCATCTTGATGAGGCTGGGCGGCAGCCTCATCTCCACCTCCGCCGCCGCCGGAGAGCGAGGCGGAGGCCGAACCCGCCTGTTCCTCCATTGGCAGCCGGTGGAAGCTGGGCTGTGCGAACGCCGCCGCCACCACCACTACGGTCCCCGCTGCCACCAGCGGCCCTGCTACCATGCCCCCAAGCACCCTCCCCTGCGGCCCAGCCAGCGACACGGAGAACCCGCCGCCCGCGCGACGGAAGGGTCGGGAAGAAGGTGGCGGAGATGGAGAGTATCTCGAAGCGGCCGCGAAACGTCACGGCAGCGGATCCGTCCGGCGGTACGGGTGGCTGGCGGAGGGTGACGCTGGCAACGGTACCGGAGGCGGCGAGGACGCAGATGCCGAGGGAGCGGTGGCGGGAGAAGGCGGCGAGGGCGCAGCGACGTCGCGGCCGGCGGGATCTCGAGGACGTGGGGCCGCATGGCAGGCGAGGATCGATGAACTCCCGGGTGATGACGACCGCGGCTTGAGCTTGTTCTGGATCCTGGCGGGCGCCTCTGGCCTCTTGACGACCTCGATACTCGACCATCCCCTCCTTTCCTCCTCCTCCTCCCCTCCTCTATCCCTCCCTCCTCGGCCGTCTCTTTTGTTTCTTGCGCTCTTCACAGCTCCTACTATCCACTTCCTCGGAGTAGCACTCCATCTTAGATAACAAAGCAAAGAGAGAACTGGAATGGAACGGAACTTGGCTTTGTGTTGAAGTTTAAAGCAGGAATAGCTTTGGATCGAGTAATGGGTTATTGGAGGAAGAAGGAATGGTTTGTACGGTACTTCGGAAGAAGTAAAGAAAGATTGAAAGGAGAAATGGCCGGAAATTGAGTGAGAAGATGAGTGGGACCGATTGGTTGAAGTGGGAATATGGTGCATGCTGATTACGCTTATATGGATTGGAAGGTAGGGTGGTCTTCTTGCTCACATCCAACTTTGTAAATATTTGAGGAGCTTCAGAGTTTTTTTTTGTTGGTCTTTCACCCTCTGTCGCCGCCCCTAACTTTGGAAGAAGTAGAGAAAGGATTGAAAGAATAATGGCCGGAGATTGAAAGGATGAATGGGCCGAGTGTAGGAGTTGGAGATATGGCTGGAGTGATGATACATGGACTACGTTTATGATGGAAGGTCGAGTTGTCTTTTGGTTCACATTCACTTTATATATTTGAGAAGCTTGAGGTTTTTTTTATATATTTTGTCTTGGCCCTCCGCCGCCACCCCCTTGTCTCCACCTGTTTTCTCCACACATTTATGTTTTCTTTCTTACGCGAGAGTAGCTAGCTGGCTTGGCCTCCGATACCAATACATGTTGTCAACATGCTGTTACTGGTTCTAGTGTCATCCTTTGCTTTCCTGGGCTCGTTGGTTGGAAAATAAAAAAAAATATGTTTTATAAAATAATTTCTATATTTATATAAAAGATAAAATTTATAAAATATTAAAAAAGTCTAATTCTACGCTAAATATGTATTTTTTAAAAAAATATTTTAGATAGAGCAGGATATTTTTTTATTAAAAACATAACAGATATTTTATATATTTTTTTAGAAAGATAAAGTCTCAGTCAAACATAAAATTTTATATTTATATAAAGATAAAATTATATAAATATAAAGAGTCTAATTTCTATGGCTAGAAAATATGGTATTTTTTTAAAAAAATTTATCTTCAGCGGAATAAAATTTTTTCTTTATTAAAAATATAATAGATATTTTATATATTTTTAGAAATGTAAGCCTCAGCCAAACATTAGCTACTTGTGATATTTTCTCGGACGAGTCTCAAAACCCTTTCACTTGTATCAAACGGATGGCCTCACTTGGTTCGTACGTCTGCATCTTATCTAGTTATGGTCTTATGGATAAGCTTTAAGCTTTTTTCTTTTTTTTTTGTCATAAAGGCCACATTGGGGAGGACTTGAGATAGAAGAAACGGAGAGCAGCAAAGCTGTGAGAACTAGAGCCTGGGACGTCAAAGAGAGAATACCTTTTAGATGATAGCAAAAAGTTAATGTAACATCTTTCTTGATAGAGCAATGCTGTAATAACCTAAAAAAAATAACTCAGCAAAGTTACTTAGGCATCTGTATCAATCACTTTGCTCATTAAACATCACAATTCATGATATCAACCCAAAGGAAGCAGCAAGAATACACAACACCAGCTGACTAACTAGTTGAGTGATATTTTTGAGCACCAAGCATTTTGTTCTTAACATCAAAATCCCTGTGAATTCTATCTAGTATCATTTAAAATTTAGCAAATTCACGTATACAATCAGTGTTCCAAAGAGTCCAAAAGAAAGAACCAATTAACTGAACTCTCATCAACAGCGGAAACTGCATGAATTAATTGGCAACAACTAGGGTTATGAAGTATTCATATTCATACCCGGTCAGTTTTTACTCCAGATTGGAAATGTAAGCCATTCATTGTAAAATCTAGGCAAATTAATTAATTTTAACTCCGGCCACCATGGACTAACTCAACCTCCATCAGTGTGTACCTACTGACTTCTTATCATGCTGCACTAATTACTCCAAATCATATTGCCTTCACATATCAATCTTTGAAAGTAATCTTGCTGGAATGTGTCCTTTTAAAACTCATCTGACTAAGTGAGTAATTAATGCTTTTGTGTGAAAGAATGGTTGTCTTCTCTCACAATATCGACCATTTGATGGAATTTTGCATAGATCTAAAAGTACTTCAATTTTTTTTTTTTTTGTGAATATCTACCTGCATAGATCTCTGAGCAAGCATTGCGACGATGGATCTGAGCGTGTGAAGAAAGATAAATTCTTTGGCATAAAAGATACAATCCCTGCCCAGTTAAAGGCCCAGTTGCCAACTCAGTATCGCGTGGGCCCACGAAATTTTTCATCTGCACTAGAGAGCATTTTTCTTGATCAAACATTGATGCAGGCGGCTAAAGATCATGCGAACGCATGCGGATTTAGTGGAAGATATGATCAGACTTTGACTATTTCAATACTTCGTGTTTGTTCTTGTGAACCCTTTCCAAAAGAGGCACATATCAAGTTGACAAGTGGATTTATAAAGCCCCACCAACTTCTTCCAACCTCATCCTGTCTTTCTGGCCTTCATCTAAAGTTCAGACGATAGGATTTCCGAGAGCTTAGTTTGAAATGTGGCCTGTGGTACCCCTTGAGTCTGGTCAATGGTGGTATTTTCTGATACATGAGCTTGTGGTTGGAGAAATTATTATCTAGACTCGGTCTACAAGCATCATGCAAATGATCATTCTGTCGCCTCAGCCATTCTAGTAATTAATTCTGCCGTGTTGGGTCTACATAGGCTAAAGCATGCGAAAATTTCGCAAGATCTAATTTGGTACACCTACATTTATGGGAACAGTTGGATCTGTCCATGTCCTTATCACCCACTTCAATCACGTTATGGATTCAGTGTACCGTGCACAAGTTACTGCAAGGATATCATTGATGACGAAGCATTATATACTTCGAGCCGAATACATCAAGATAACTCTAAAAATCAACAAATTTCGAAGTGCTTAAGCAAGGGGTTTATTTGTCATAATATGCATCTTTTGGCGATAACAATTTTCCGGAAAAAAAAAAAGATAAAATTAAAAAAAAGTCATAAAACAAGGGTTATTTGTGCTACTATATTTTATTCCAACTGTTATAAATTTTTGTGTTGGATCACTCGAAACAAGATTGGAGGAAAAAAACAAAGCCCTAATGAAGTTCTCGAGTTCTAATAGTTCTCCCTTTTAAAGCATAGTAATATAGAAAAAGGGACAACGTTAACAAGAAAAGACTGAAAAATAGTAACCAATTCGGGCCCTTTTTCCGCCTCCTTTTCTTCCTTCTTATCAAGAGGATGTAAACAGCTATGGAAAAAGAAGTGGGGAAAGGCTGGTATGTTAAACATCGAAATACGAGGAAGTTTAAGTTCAATATTTGGTGGTGATATATTCAGTGATTACAGGGGGCAATGTTATCCATCGTATAAGGATTGCAATAAAATATAAATGTCTGTATCTCTTTGTAACAAGCCTCCATGATTTTATAGTGCTGCAATACTTCCACGAGTCGAGATAATCCAAAAATAAAGCTTTTTTTTTCACTTCTAATGGCATCGTTGACCGCTGTGGATGGATAGCTATTACAATTATGGATCATTTGGCTTGTGGCTTGACTGCCAATTTAACTGAAGGATCATACGCAGCTCCATTGGTACGCGTAAAGAGTCATAAATTCATCAACAAGCTAGAATGCTAGATCCGCACGACCAACTAGTGAAAAAATACTAACATGGCTAATCCTCCTTGAGTGAGGGCTCTGTAAGTAGCCTTCTAGTTATTGTTTTGTATCAGTAGCAGTATTGAACCCAAAGGGTCCAAACATTAGACGACTCCGCTTCCAGATCTTGTACAAGATCTAAGCTGAGTTTTTTATCGAGCCGGGTAAAAATTCCCATTTACTATTTTTTTAATTTCTAATATTCAGGATTAGCTCTGAATTTTAGATCTATTCTGTTCTACCTTGGAATTGGCTTTAACGGGCCTGGTAGCAAGCTGATCCGGTCGTTGGCAGCTCTAAAAAAGAAGAGGGCATGTTTATCATGTGGGAGATTTATGCTTAGCGGAATATTAAAGAAGCATAAATATTTTTACTAACCTCTGGCCCTCATTGATTAAGCACCTGCAACACCTCCGCTTGAGAAAGATTAAGCACCGAGGAGGAAGAGACCTGCGGGAGAGAGAGAGAGGAGGGGAGACATGACTTGAGTGCCTTAGATGATGGATCCATACTAGGTTAGAGATCCGGATCTTTATCTTTAAGGTTTATCTCTAATTAGTTTCCATCCATTATAGAAACTACCTGATAAGATAAACTCTGAATAAACCTCTAATCAAATTAGATTAAGTCACCATTTAAACGAGGTCGTGTTTATCCTGATATGGGTAAACTTGATCAAGTGGGCCACATCAAGTTTCCTAAAATTAAAAAACATGCTAACATATCAACTAGATAAATAACAATAATAGAAATAAATGATCTTTGGCTGCTTGGAAGCTCTCCTAACAACTTCATAATAGTAATACAATCTAGAAAAGCTTCCAGAGGATTAGAGCAAATGAACGAACAGCTTGCAAAAGCTCAAATCAAGCTCGAAAGTTTAATAAATCAAGTTTGAATCGCCGAAACAAGCTCCAAATTCATTTGATCAGGCCTAGCTCGAAAAAAAGTTAAATATATTTATATTATGTTGCACTTTGCACAAATAATGTATTATTAAATTAAGGCTTAAATCATTTTTTCTTTTTACATTAATTAAATACTAGTTTGGGCTCGAGCTATTCGAGCAAGTTCGATTCAAATTTGAATTGCGCTTGATTCAAAATGTAGAATTATTAAACTAATCATTAGACTTGTTTTCGACTGGATTTAAAATTAAATTTAAATTGAGCTCGATGTAATCATAAAAAAACCAAGCTTGATCCATGGTTCAAGCTATAGATTTGTTTCAAATTAAGCTTGGTCGGACCCAAGCTCGACAGACTCGGTTAAATTACATCCCTAATTTCACACCCATCCGATGTGTCTATTTCACGTGATGGTGCACGTGCGCCAGTACTGAGTACATTCTTTAGGTCATGCCCCCTCTGCTGCGGAACGAGGCAAGGCGAGACAAGGCGAGAGGCGTAGACGAGTTTTCTGGGAGGTTCCGATCGAGGCGAGGCAAAGGTGAGCAACCAGGGTCTCTCTGCGTTTCTTCGTCTGATCACTTAGGGTTCTCGACTTGATCGTTAACTTCCGTGGCTGTTTGATTTTTCGTTTTTTTTTTTTGAGAAAATTTGGGGCTTTTTGATCTCGTTTATGCTTAGTTATTCGATCTCTTAGATATTTGCCCCTTTTTTTAGGCTTTTTTTAAATGTTTTTATATTTATCGCTGTTCTGGAGGCACTCTGTGTTAGATCCGAAGCCCTCTCCCGAAAATCTAACATCTATAGCCTGACTAGCATCGATCCATGTCCAAAATACCAAAAAGGAACAAAAACATCTTGCCCGTATTTTGTTTCTTTGTTTTATTTCATGTATTAATATAACGAGGAATATTTTCATGTTTTTTATTGATCTGGCTTGAACTCCATAAGCATTTCTTTTTGTACGAGATATATGAAGAAACTGAATTTTGAGTTAGCATATGAAATGTGGATTGTGAAGTTGGAGGAAAGCATTACAGAGAATTTCAGAGTATTTAATTTTACATGGCATAGCAGTTCGATGGTTGTGTCGTTTTTGTCATTTATATGGAATGAGAATGTCAATTCCCATCTATGGACGTGATATTGTAATCTTCCAGATGAGCATTTACATTACCCCCTGTATTGTTGTCTGAGCCATTACATAGTTGACTCTTATTGGTTTCTGGCGAAAGCTATAATGAACAGGACGCCATGTAGCATAAGGATTCTTCATAGGAAGAATAGAGTTAAGGCAAGTGGAGCATGTCTTGTTTAATGGAATCACTATTGTTATAGAAATGCTCTAAATAAATAATGGTTACAGTGAGTCGAGTCTTGAGCAAATAAAACTATTATTTTTCAGTTATTATCTGTTATCTCCTGTTATAAGTTTGTGGCTACTAATGACTCTTACAATAGCCATTGATTTATTTCTAGAAAAATCTATTCAATGATTGGAAAAATAATGTCCGATAATCTCATTCTAATGGTAAACAACTGTTTGGTGGGTGTCTATTAGTAGGGGATATCACCGCAGCATACATTAGGGCATAAGCTTTAAAGCATCCTAACAAAGCTTTTAATCAGTTAATAGTGCATGAGGAGTTTCTGCACTCCAATGGATATATGGTGATAGGAAAGATAGAGTGAGTATCTGCATTCGTGGAGAGCCATTTTCCACCTTTTGGTCATGCATCTTCATCTCCAAAAGGTTCTGTTCTCTTGGTTGAAATTCGTGAACAGTTATCATGACATGTCTCCCTAAAATACATAATGTTCTTAGGCATGTCCTCAGTGAAGTTAAACTATCTCTTCCCAATATTTTCTTGAGGTTATAATTGTTCCTACATCTTCTAGAAAGTTCATTATCTACTGTTTAGACAAAGCTTGAGATTTTCACATTGTCTTGACCCATGATGAAATCTTTCTTATAAGTCCATAAGGATTTCAGCATACTTGACACAATCCAATATTATTGGAGTCTTTGTTTTCCATAAAAGCATGTACTGTGAGATTTTTTTGGGGTTACGGTTCGCCCATGCTACTAGCGACTACGCTGCATTGAGGTGATATGTGCAGCATCTAGGGGGATATCATCATTTTTTTTTAAAAAAAGAATTAGTGTTAACATGTTGTACTTACTATCAATGATTTATGTCTCGGTACTAGGCCCTGAGCCATTATCTTCCCGATACAGTGTGATATATGCCTTTTTACTGACACACGGTACACAATTATATTATTATGAAGATCTTTCTCAATGATTTTGATTCATGCAAGTGACTCTGGGGGTGGCAAATTGATTATTTACTCATTTAGTTTGAGGCACCCAGGTACATTCTCCTTGCTAGTTTTATGAGAGCAAAAATGCATGAAGCAACCTTATCTTACCTTTTGAGTTTTGAATGGGTGGAGTAATTGCTCTGTCAATGTAGGGTTGGTAATTAGCTATCTAGAATGTTGGTTGAAAGGTTATTTGGCATTACATGTTTGGAAAGAGGAGCTTCTAGGTTCTCCAGACCTTTATGTGGTTTGCAATTAATGAAAGGATTTTGGAAATGATCTAATTTTGATTCTAGATGCCTTCCTTTTCCATATCCATCTAAAGTGAATTCACTTGAATTCCTTGATGTATGTACTATAATCTGTTAAGAGTTGAGATGCCTCTAGATTTTGCTAGAGTCTTCCAGAATGACTTCAAGATGTAAAATAAGCTATTAAGGTATCACCTGGGATTTGCTTGATCCTACTAGCTCTTTGGTGGTAGATATGAAATATTACAATAAACAAGCCTATGGAATTCTTGAGTAAAAGAAGGACCTGATGTGTCCGGCTAAATGCCTTTCTTCAGAGTGAGAGTACTAACGGATGTTAGAAACTCATAAAGTGTTGTCATTATCCAGGATGGTTGTGATATTTCCTAGTGATTGGCTAAACTTGTATATGATGTTGCAACCTATAAATTGACTTGTAAATACAACTTCATGGTTGTGAATGTGTATTTAGTTTATTAGAAGCTTACAAATGTAAATGAAGATATTGCTAGAAGTTATGGCTACTCTAACCACATATATGCATCATTAAGTTATTATGAAGTACACATTTAAAAACAAGCAATGTGTTGGTATTTCTATGAAATGTTGGTAGTATCAATGGCTATTCCTTCGGAAGGAAGGTATTGAATGTGAGAAGAACCATTCAGTGAGTTGGTGCAGGGCCTAGAAATTGAAGAGGAGATTGTAGAATTGATGGATATGAGTAATGTGTTCTTTTTGATATTGCTTAAGCAGATTCAAAATAAATTAGGAGCTTTAACTCATCTTCTTTAGTGAGATATTGCAGAGGCAGGATTGACCAAGTCGTCATCTTGCTGGAGGACCCTTAATGGTGTCATGAAGGTTGAACATCCACTTGCATCTATCTCTGGAAGTTTTGATGCAATCTGTGGTGTGAAGCGAATCAAGAGATGCATTCTCTGAGGTTTTCAAAACTGCCTATCATAGTTGGAATTTTTACATGCTTAGAAAGGATGAGGTGTCAAGATGTTCTGAGATAGTAGAAATGAATGGATATTGTGGAAACTTCAGTTAATTCTTTTGAAGGTTAATCTCTCATTACTATGAGGATATCTGATCGAAGTGGACCGGAAATAGAATCTATTCTGATACGAATGTAAAGAGCACTTGAGGATGGTAAAGTTGGCTTGATGACCTTGCAATAGGTTTTGATCTAGAAAAATCAATCCTTTTGTGGTTGTTGATCAGGGAAAGAATTTTGGTGTGCAACAATTTAGGTTAGAGTTTTTATAATTGATGGTTCTTGTTGCCACAGGGAGATGGTGTGTAAGTCTACGTATTCATTTGGGTCCTTTGGTGTTAATTGCTTGATTTCTTGGAGAATCTTGTACCCTTACAAGTTTGTGTCTGAGGTAAATGATAATTATGTTTCGTGACATTCTGCATTCGACTTTGCGGAGGTCCTTCAAACACCGTAGCATAAAATGCATGAATAGAAGTTATCAGGCGAAGAAGTTCGGGAAATTATGTAAAAGTTTCTTTGGACCTAGAGTGGATTTACTTGCCCTGTAACTAAATTTGCTTCAATATCAAGATAGGCAAAGTTGGAGTGGTTTTCCATAGTTTGTAACTAAAGGGGAACCATTAGGCGACAGGCCGAACTCTGAATCAAATTCTCTGGGATAAGGGGTGCTGTCATTCTCTTTCCCCAACAAAAATATGGATTCAAGTTATTTGGAGGAGTAGTGGGCTGGCTGATAAGGGACCTGCATTTGGTGGCACGGTGCCATCCCAGGTGATGCTCTAGAGTGCCGCAAGTGTATTTGAATATGTCATGACTACTGCAATTTCAAGAAAGGAAATCAATTGGCTGATCGGGCTTTGAAAGGGAGCCTTCCATTCTATGGAGGACTCTGGTTTGAGAATGGTTCTTTTCTTCTTTCTAATCTGCATATTTGTTAATTCAGGAGGTTCAAAGATTGGTTGTATAGTCTTAAGGCTTTTGTATCCACCATTGCTCAAAGAGAAGAAGGCTCTACAATCAATCATGTATCTGCATAGAGAGCAAATTGCACCCATTCACCTCCTTGAATAATGAGATTTATATTATAGTGAGAATGAGATATCCATGGTGGAGATAAGCTGATGAAGCATATGGACAGAGGAGTTGAGCTCCAAAAGTGGCAGTACATTTCTGGATGGTGGGACCCAGATTTTCTTTGTTTTCATACTTTTCCTCATATGCTCTGATCAGTGGTATGGAGTCTTGTTGAGTTGCTGAAAGTCATGGGAATAGTTGACGAGTGCTGATTGTTGTTCTTCTTTGGCATTTGTTGATTATTATATATAACTAATTGCTAACTTTCACATGCTGCCACGTTTCACATGAGAAATGCAGACCCTGATCTGAATTACACAAAAAAAAAGGAAAAAAAAGCAAGATGCTGCATTCTTTTTTTTTTTGTCAAGGATGTATGTGTTTCTAATCTCAGATAATATAAAGAATTCTGAACTTTGAAAGTCATTTATTTAAAATGAGCTAGCAAAGAAAAAAATGTTTTGTCCAGGAAACCTCATGATTTGGAGACCTAATTTCGAACAATTATTTGATTTATACTCACCCAGTTGGAACTGGTTTGGAATTGCTGCATCCATTTGCACTGTATTTCGAAAATTAACTTGCATGTGTTGTTACTTTTCACATCTCTTCAGAAAACCTGCAAGTCATATGTTATGTATATAGCATGTCTTCCACCCAATCTTTGCTGATTAGCTGTTATTTTGTTTGTTCTATTTTGTAGATGATTGACGATCAAGACTTGGGATTCTTTGCCAATTTCCTTGGCATATTTATATTTATTTTGGTAATTGCTTATCACTACGTCATGGCTGACCCAAAATATGAAGGAAATTAATACTAAACTGTTGATGCTTTAGTAACAAGGAGACTAGAACTTTCATTGAGCAACATGGAGACATTTGTTGTTTAGTGTTACAAATTTGATGATGGTTTTGTCATGAGGAACTTTCTGCTTTCATTCTGCCAAAATGAATTGATACACTTTCTGCTTTTTTCTGCTTTATATGAAGTGAACATATTTTCTTTCTAGCAGTCCCTTCAAATCAAAATTGTTTGTCTGCTGTAGTACTGGTACTTCTCCATGTTAACCATTGCAACTTGGATTGGATTGTCGAGGGCTTGTTTAGCACCATTGATTTGTGTTTTTGCTTTTCTCTGAATTAGTGAAATTCCACGTAAAGATTGACGTTAAAGACAGTACTTCCAAAAAAATTAGGCTGTTCCTTGCCTTTTATTTTCTCTCATTTTTTGAAAGCAACAAATCTTTGTTTCTTAAGCTCTAAATATTTTGCAAACAATTTCAGAAAATAAGAGTTTCATCATGCAGGGTTTTCGTGCTATCAGCATGACCTAAGTATGGCCATTTTGCGAATCCTCAAAATGACAAAAGGTTTATTAAGGAAGTTTATGACAGTCAAATATGTAACAGCTTATGTGAGTTTTTTCCCCTTCTAATTACGAAAACAGTAGTACATTAGTACACCTACGTCCGGTGAAAGCCAGGCTCACTAATGACCTTTCACTTGAGGTTAGATGTAATTTTCTTTGCTTTGTGATCATAAGAGACATATCCATTCCAAGGTATTTAAAGTCATCCATCCATTCATTCATACATTCAATCCGAGGACCTATCTTGTTTACTGTTTAAGCTATGGGGGTCCAATGTGACCAAGAATACTCTCTTCCTAGGCCAGCCCAACTATCTGAAGTGCTGGAGGAAAAAAGGCCTGAGTAGAACTTTTGGGCCTTAAAAAAAAGTTGGCCACATCCCTTGTAAAAAGCCGAGCAAATGCCTATTTACGCCTGTCTTTTATGGAGGAGCAGCGCCGTTATACGATTTGTGAATGCAAAAAACTACAACCTCTATTCGTGCATTTAATCTTCAAAAACCATTAAATTCGCAGCGTTTCTTTTTATTTCACATTTTCGTTATATAACTATCCATTTTATATGTTTATTTGTGCAAGTGAATATTATTTATCTGTTCTTCTCCTCTATAAGAGAGAACACTAGAGCGGCCTTCTCAATTGTCTAAAATTTAATCTTTTGTTTCATGGAAAAAAAGGTACCATATATGGATGCGGTCAAACTATAGTTAGCACTCAAAAAGCAATTTAATTTTAATATGTTCTCATGTTATGTGGATTTGTCGTGTACAATGGGAGGATAGAAATTGAAATTGCACAAAAGAATATGGATTCTCCTTTTTTTTTTTTTTTTTTTTGGTGCATGGCTGCATGATTAATTGAAGAAATGTTTTTGAAAAGTGTTACCAAACATTTATTTTTCTAGAAAAGCATTTTAATTTTAAATGCCCGAAAGAATTTTTCTGCATGTGAAAACAATGTCAAGGAGTGAGACTTTGATGAATTATTTCAAGAGAAAATGAGCCTGGGCTTTGTGTTTGAATGACTACTTGAATGATTCTCTAACAATCAATTTAATCTAAAAATCCTGTTTATGATTGCCCTGTTGACATTCATCAAGAAGAGTGTCCTCAGTATCCTAAATGAGGTATCAATACCTAATTGAAGGTCAACTTGTTATAAGAGAAGCCAACAATCAAAATTTTCTACCGGAAAGTGAGTTGAAGTGCCATTTCATGCACACAATGAATTCTTGGATTTATTACAGCAATTTCCAAAATTGCATTATTCCCCTTCTGCCACATGATAGCGAGAACCTTTCGTGTGCCTGTGACAATAGGAGTTGCATATTAGTATTCTTTTCTACAACTTATATTTTCTAATATAAATTAGCATTGGTTTATTTTCTGATATTAACCATTTAAATCTTTTTTATGTTTCGCTAAACAAATCTTAACCACTAACATTATGATTAAAAAAGAATGGGTGTAGCAAGCAATTTGTTTGGTTATTGAGAGAGAAATTTTAAGAAAACTGCCGAGAGCAAATTTAGAAAGATATCTATGATTAAAATAGCATATTTAAAATAAAGAAACAAAACCTCATTAGTGATATATGGTGGCAATCACTTTAGATTTCTGTTTTATTTGTAAGCTAATTATCTTGAAAGTAATTGATATCCATGAATTTGTGATTTATTCAAGATTATTTGACTTATTTAACAAAAAAAAAAATCACGCACCATTCCGCAAGCCAGTGGCCCGTTCGTCTAGTGCTGTTCCTCTTCCATTAGATTTTATAGATTCTTGTGAAGTTTCATATGTTCTGCAGCTGTGCAGGGTTTTTTAAGACTTTTGAACCAGTTTCAAGGCAATCCCATTATGCTGCTAGAAACATGTAATGACAGCATGTATTTGCAAATAGTTATTTAGTAATACGAGGAGCCGGGCCTTGCCATGGTAATCATGACCCCCAGCCTTAGCGACCAGAGATTATCATTTCGAATCTTGGATAATGAATTTCTAAATACTGTGACGAGAAAACCTATCTCAATTTCCATCTTTCTCACTCTATTACTATCTCTGAAAAAAAAAGAGTTAGCTATTTAATCATAACACTATAATTAAAGTTAAAGTAAGTTACAAATTTTTTTGTGATTAGAAATAAATTATACTTACACCTAATAATTTAAAAAATTTATACTTATTTTTATTCAATACTTTAATTCATAACTTAACAGAATGTCAGTAAATCTATTAATTTTGAATGGAACCCAAATAATGCATCATAAAAATTTTAAAAAATGATCAAAGTAATCTTAAAGAGACTTAACAACTATCCAAGAATGTGCATCATTCCCTCCATTGAAGAGTAATTTTGACTTTTTACATAAGGTAATCGATTTCACTGCTATTCTTAATTTAAGAGATAAAAATATGGATTTTATAATTTACTGGACATAAATGTAATAAATACAATTTGTTAAAAATATTGTCATCTACTCTAATATTTAATAAATTCTCCTTTCCATGACGTTTTTATAATATTGCATGGCCGTGCATGGATGTCTCAACGAGCACGAGCCTGACATTACACAAAGGTCATCATGACTAATAACAGCCATAATTCTTCTAAAAATTCCAGATTCCCCGTCAACCCTAGACTTCAAAACCGTCGAGCCACCGTAATGTGACAACATCAATTCATCTTAAATAAAATTTTGATGCTAATCAGGTCGGAGATATATAAGATTAGGAAACTCCTTTTGACTGCACGCTCATCCTCCTGTAACCGCACCATCGAAGCCAACACGCATTTGGCCAGCCTCCCACCACCCGTAACTCTACTTTCCCGGTGGATCCATTAATCCCCCCGCCCCTAAGAATAAGCCCCACGAAAGAGCCACAAACACGTTAACTCCCCCTTCCTCCTCCCCATCCAAATTGGATTCCCTTCCTCCATATAAATTCAACCCCACAAAATTCTCGCCTCCCCGGGCTTCCATTACCTGTGCATCAAAAGCCCCGGCTGGTGGAGACCAAGATGATCTGATTCCAACGATCTCCACCGTCAATCCGAGGGTACATCGTAAGCCATGGAAGCCCGGCGCATCAAACAATTGATGCTCCTCTCCCTTCGAACCCCTAGCGCGCGTGCTGCACTCGTGGGTGGTAACCACACCGCTGCCCGCTTCTGCACTCGCTAGTCTCACCGCCCGCATTTCCCCCTCCCTTCTCTCCCTCTCTCGCTCTCCTTCTGCACTCGCTAGTCTCACCGCCCGCATTTCCCCCTCCCTTCTCTCTCTCTCTCGCTCTCCTTCTGCACTCGCTAGTCTCACCGCCCGCATTTCCCCCTCCCTTCTCTCTCTCTCTCGCTCTCCTTCTGCACTCGCTGGTCTCACCGCCCGCATTTCCCCCTCCCTTCTCTCTCTCTCGCTCTCCTCTCCGCTCTCCGTTCTTCGCGAACTAATTCCTCTCTGTGAATAGACTTACGACCGGAAAACCACCGTTTTTTTTTTTTCCCGGAAGTCAGCCAGCCGTGAGGAGATGAAGAAGGCGAGGGCGGTTAGACGGGTCGGCGCCGCCGGCGCCGTCGAGGTCGGCCGCGACCGACTCGTGATCCGGCTCCCGGGCCCGCAGTTCCTGCGCCTCCTCGCCCGGTCGGTGCTCCTCGCTCTCGTGATCATGTCCTTCCCCTGGCTCCAGGCCGCGCTCCTCCGTCGCGCCTCCGCCGCGGAGAACGTCGCGCCTCTCGCCGCCGTCCCGCCGATCGACGACGAGGTGTTCGTGCTGCCGATGCTCCTCGGCGATCTGCGCCTCCGCGGGCTGCTCCGGCCCGAGCACCGCGCCGTGTTCCTCGGCGACCCCGGCGTCCGGCTTTCGTACCTGAAACAGAAGGGGGTCGAGCCGATCTCCCACGACCGGATGCCGGCGGTCCCCGACGAATCTGTCGACTTCGTCATCTCCGCCGACGAGGTGCTCGCCGCCGCCGGTCGCGACGGCTTCGATTTCATCGACCGGGCCCTCAAGATAAACGGCATCGCCGTCGTCCGCGTCAGCTCCGACCCACTGGAGCCGTTCCGCCTGCCGGAGAACTACCGGATGACCTACATCCGCCAGATCGGCGCCGCCACAATGGTGGCGATGAGGAAGAAATCCGCGGCGGCCGCGGCCGAGACCGACGCCTCCGCCGCACCGGCGGTGCGGCGACGGAGGGGCCGGCGGCTGCTGGCGGTGCCGGAGGCGAAGAAGGAGGCGCTGAACGGGCTGGAGGGCGTGCTGCTGGAGCCGCCGCGTCCGTCGAGGCGGCGGCCACCACTGCGGCCGCGGTACCTGCCGGAGCTAACGGGGGACTCGCTGGCGGGGTACCCACGGCGGGTGTTCGTGGACGTGGGGCCGGCGGGGGCGAAGGCGGGGACCGCGGCGGCGTGGTTCAAGCGCCATTACCCGAAGGGCGACCGCGACTTTGAGATCATCCGGGTGGTGGTGGCGGGGGACGAGGCGGAGGCGGCGGCGGCCGCGCGGGGCGAGGGCGGGATGGCGGAGTGGCTGGAAAAGAACGTCCGCGAGGAGGAGTACGTGGTGATGAAGGCGGAGGCGGGGGTGGTGGAGGAGGTGGTGAATGGGCGGGCAATCGGGCTGGTCGACGAGCTCTTCCTCGAGTGCGACCACCAGTGGGAGAAGAAGAAGAAGAAGAAGAAGGGAAGCAAAGAGACGAGAAGCCGGAGGGCCTACTGGGAGTGCCTCGCCCTCTATGGCAAGCTTCGGGACGAAGGGGTGGCCGTCCACCAGTGGTTTGACTGATTGGTTCTTTAATTTTTCATCGAAAGGAAGAGAGTTCGAGGAGAAATATAGAGGCCGAGTCGAAGAAGATGAAGAAGATGGGTTGCTAATTGGGTGAGTTTTTTTTGGGTAAGAAGAATGTGGTTCCATTTCTTTCTTCTGTTGTGCATTACGAGGACATTGTCGTATTATGTTGTAAATGCTTCCCACTCGTCTCTCTCTTTTTTTTTTAATGGTTTAATTGGTCATGGTGGAAATACTTTCCCATTTTGATCAGATGCCAAGAATGCTGCTTCCTTGTAAATTTGTCAAAATTAATGCCTACACCATAACCCTCATCTCATCCATTGCTCTGACAAATTTATTTTGGTACAAGTATAGTCTATGTTCATTACTAGACCAATCGGAATCATGGCTTTAAAAATAGATTTCTGATAATAATTTATGCTTGTTTCTGGGTGCAACAATTTCTCTAGTGATGAACCCTTGGCTTTTTACGCTGTTCCACTTTATTGGCTGGGTCTTCGATGAAGACCCTGGTAACATTATGAGCAAATAAGTTGTGGAAGAGAAGAGGATGCATCTGAAGTTGGGACAACTTGGATTCCGGCATGTATATCAAGATCTTCTGATATTAGAACTCAAGGATTGAAGCCGAGTCTATTTCATGTAGCATAGATATGGAGTTCCATCAGATTTGATGGGTGTGCTCTTAAAGTTTTTTTTGAAAGCTTCCTTCAGTTGATGTATCATGGTTCTCGACTAAATTCAACATTTTTTAGAATAAAATGTCAACAAAAACTTCAGCTGTAATTTATTGACGAATTTTTTATTCCGAATTTTATTCAGACTAGGTGTCTTTTGGCATATATCAAAGTTTATGTAGGGATGGCATTATTAAGAGACTGCTTATATTGGCTTGCATGGGATTGTAAGATGGCTTTTGATATTGAACAATTGTGAGTTATTAATTTTCTGGGGTGTGTGTGTGTAAGTGGATCATGCGCTACAGGTTTATGGCGATGTATTTGCATTGTTTCCTGGACATGCCACTGTGAAGAAAAAAGAAAAAAAATTCCCTGAAGGCATCTTAATGGCATCCTTGACAGCAAAATACCCATTGAGATTGTTGTTACGTGCTATGGCATCTTTCATCTCACTTTGGCTTTAATATTAGTTCAAGGTTAGCTGGTAATCCACCTGAACAAACCAATTCTTGAGTTCAATTTGAGCTACACTTATTTTTAATAGCTAGCTAGTGTTGGAACCCAACCTGTCTATCTTCTAAATAATAACGGTTGAGCAAACCAAGCCACTGGAGAACAACTAGACCATGAATTTTTCTTTTTCTTTTTCTTTTTTTTAAAAAAAGTACAAGCAACTTATAACCAAGGTAACATACAAGGTTTCAATGCATGTTGTAACTCTACTTATTCTTGGTCCCTCTTTTCTTTTCAGTCACTCCATAGCAAGCCAAATGGGTCAACGAGGTAAGGGTGGTAAGTCAGAATATTCTGTAGCCTATGCATAAATATTTTTCATGGAGGGCTTTTTCTTTTCTTTTCTTTTTGTGATACAGCAACTGTTTACACTAATCTCGTGTGAGCATAACCAACAGAATCAAAAGAAAGAATACAACCTAGTGGAGAAAAAACGGTAGATTGTTGAGTCCAGAGGACCTTTTTGATACATCAGCTGCTTACATTAATCGAAAGAAAGAATACAATTTAGTGGAGAAAGAACGGTGGAATGTTGAGTCCAAAAAACCTCTTCAGGACCTCTGTTTGCCACCAGATATTGCCTATCTCTTTCCATCCCTTTCTCAGTATCCATATTCAATCATCATGGTTGAGTCCCTCCCAAAAATGATGCTCCTAGCTTCTAACATCTGTCTGGTATAAAAAATATCCTTTTATGTTGCCTTAAGCTCGCTCCAAAAAAGCTACTGATGCCACAAAAGTCTCCAATCTCTGATTACAAATGCCGCCACCAGGCTAGCGTCAAAATTTACCCTTGCAGGGTGGGCGGTCGTCGGCCGCAAAAGCTGGAGAATTAGTTGCGTTAAATTACTACGAGACTCCGAAGTGGCGCGTTCTCTCGGTCCCACCCTCCTCGGGATCTGACTACGACCGCCGCACTCGAAACGACGCCGACACTTCTTCGCTTATTACAGAGCCGAAGCGTTAATAAGAGGGAAAAAAAAGAAAGAGAAACAAAAGAGGAGAGATTCGAGCCAGAGGAGGGCGATGGCGAGGGGACGGCGGGAGATCCCACCCTGCTCCAAGACCTACGGCTTCCCCATCTACTGCGCCGCCTGGGTCCCCATCGACCGGATCTCGGTCGCCGCTGTTGCGGCGGAGGCGGAGGAGAAGGAAGACAAGGACGAGGCGGCGGAGGAGGAGGCGGAGGAGAAGGAAGACGAGGGCAAGCAAGAAGGAGGCGAAGGAAGCGAGGGAGAGATTTCTCCTTCGTCTCAGAAAGATCGGCTCCTGGTGGCTCTGGGGGGAGGCGGGGGCGAAGGCCGGAGCGGGGTTCCCAACGCTCTCGTCATTTCCGAGTTTGATCTCGCGTCACGATCCCTCTCCGATCAGCCGGTAAATTTCGCTCCTTTTTTTATAAAAAAGAATTGCGATAGATTGCATCAATTTGGGAATTTGGATTGGATTGCACAGTCTGAAGTAGTTTTTAACCTTTCAAAGCTTAAATGTCGATCTTTTTTAACTGATTCAGGTGTTTCGGATGGGAACGGATGCTGAGGTGCCTTATAGGATGGCTGTACACCCGGGGGGAGACGGGATTCTTTGCTCATTTCCAAAGGGTTGCAGGTCTTTTCTAAAGTCATCTTAAACTAATGCTCTTTCATATTGATTTTATTGTATGCATATGCAAGCTTTGTAAATTAATGATCGATGTCAAAGGCGTTTTTTTTCTTTTCTAAATCAGCCAGCAATTGGTTCCATATGGAAAAACACAGTATTGGCGATAATTGTATGGTGACACGTTCTTCTGCTCTTGTATCATTCTTTGTAAAGAGGAAGCAAGTATAAATATCTTAAAGTCTTTTCTACATTTAGAGGTTTTGCACATAACATTTACAATGTAAACTAATTTCTTTCTCAGGTTGCCAAATTTGATAGTTATACATTATGGTGTCCAGGTATACTACAAAGCTCTTAGATAGGTTTATATATTTTTTTGGTTTTCTTGATTAGTATTTTGTTCATGGGGCATCTTTTTCCTCCTTGCCTTGTAAGTCTAACAGATATCTTCTATAGAAGAGATCATTGGGTAAAAATGTGTGCCTTTGACTTAACATGATATTTTTTTCCTTCAAAATTACTGGGATGTCTTACAAGTTATTAATTGTTTTTTTTTTAATTCGAGTGTTAATTTCAGATTTTCTTTTCCCGGTTACAATCATCTTTGATCGACAATATTTGTATTTTAATCTTATAGATTGCTGGCTTGTTACCAGTTGTTTCTTCCTTCAGATGGACTGTATGATTGTGGAGCTCTAACCATGAAGAATCTTTCTTTTGGCTTTTGATGACCATTCTAATACTTCTAATCTTTAGATTGTGATATTTGTGTAGGTGGTTTGAATGGGATTTTCCAGAGAGAAAGGAATCCCATAAATTGGCTCTTAAGTCCTCTGAAAAGAAATTGTCACAGCTGGTGGAGGATGGGCTGCAGTTAGCGGTAGCCTTTAATGCAGAAGGTTCAATGCTTGCGACTGGTGGTGAGGTAAATATCTTTCCTCATACCACTGTGTCTGTATGGTAGCCTTTAATTTGTAACTTCAACAAATTAATTTCAGTCATTCTAGTAAGAACATAATTGTAGAAAACTGATTGGTGCTCAATATTTTGTCGCTTTGGATTTTTTGTGTCTTTTTTTTTTTCAGTACAGAGACATTCTGAATGTTTTGTTGTTCAACTTAACACTTTATTTTTGTGATATATGCTTACATAGCATGTCTAACAATTTTCTGATGCCCAAAGTTGGCAAGGATTAACTGTACAAGCAGCCATAATTAGTTATCAAGCAAAGAAATTCTTGAGGTTGAGTGCAACTTCGTAATTTGATTGTATGATCATTTATTATTATTTTTGCTCAATTCCTAGAATTACTGGAAATGTTAATAAGAAAATCTTGTCTTCTTATATTAACTGTAGTGCTGGGAAGAAACTAAAAGGCATGTTTGCCAATCGAGAGTGAGTATGTGACCTTACGATGTACTTGATTGATTGAATAGAGGAAATTGGGGAAATATATGGCGTTTAAATGAGAACAGGTTGTTTGGGAAGTTGCAATGAATCTCTATACGGTTGGCATGCTTACAGCAGAACTAGATGGTGGCAATATGTTATCTTTCTAGTTGTTAAATGCATGGTACATGTAGCAATTGTAATTCCGTGTTCATAAGAAGATACCAGCTCAATGATTTTAGAAGTTATGAACTTGGCAGACTGCTTCAATACTCAAGTCCATGCTAGCGATTTTGATGAACGTAAAATAATTTAAAGTATATATTTTAGCTAATATTCGGATGACAGTCAATTGCATCTCTAACCCATTCATATAAAGTAAGCTTGAAACTAGAGAGAAATTTGGAGGGTAGAGAGAGAGAGAGAGAGAGATCACTACTGATTAGACCTTAAATATAATACTAGAATACATAACCCAGCATAGTAAGCAGCTTGTGAGGTGGCAACAAGTTGACTAAAAATGTGCATTACATAAATCTCCGGTGTGGATTTTGTAGGTCAACTAATGTCCAAAGAGCTGCTTGCAATAGGCATTTGAAGTTAGGAGAAGGAATATGATCTAAAAATGTAGCACAGGAGCAGCATGTATAATGTTGCTAGCAGCTTTAGTATCAAAGTGGCATGTGAAAGGAGAGGAAGGGAAGAGGAGTGTTGCTCAGTATGGGTTGAACACAATAATCTAGCAATTCTTGCTTTGAGATATTAGGTAGGATATCAAAATAGACAGTTAGGCAATGCTTCAAAAGTTTAGTAGGAGGAGCAAGGGTTTGAAAATTAAGGAATGGGCCCAATATTGTTCACTAATTAGTATGATATGTACTGCATAGGTGCTGTACTGACATCTGATACAGGCCAGCATAGCTTTAAGCAGAAATAAAAAGGTGTAAAAAGAACCTTAACTTAGTATCAAGTGGCACAAGGTCAATCTAGGGCCAGTTCGCCCATGAATCAGTCCCAAGGAGGTGCCAGCCTGCTGGGTACCAGTTTCTAGCTGGTATGTTACTAATAGGCTGGTGTCCCTAGTATTTTATATCCTTGAATAGGAGCGATCAAGTATCTGGTCAAATGACTTTACAACAACATGCCAATATTGTTTTTTATTAAGAAAGTGGATTTCCTTGAGAATTATTGGCTGTCTGCAGACCTAGAAACCAGTGTTGAGGTTCATGAAAACTTGGCACTTGAAGCACTCCTTGATTGGCTTGATATGATTGAGTCCGTCTCTGGTATTTATGTTATCTGTAAAAAGAATGATACATGACTTTAAGGATGTCTGTACAACTATGCCAGTATCAAGCAAGGCATGCTGTAGCAAGGCATGTTGTCTTGGTACCGGTGGCACTGGTATACTGGTGCCACCCTACTACTGTATCGGTATGCTTGGTACGGAGGCCAGTTCGGCGTACAGAGTGCGGTATGCCCCCTATGTGTGTATTGGTACTAAATCGGTATGATACGGTATCCACCGTACCGTCCGGTTTGGTCCGGTATCGCATGCCTTGGTATTAAGAGCACTCACATATATCAGCTGCTGAAATTTCTTGATTGCACTTTTAAGATGCTTCTAAATTATGGATTTTAGACAATATAACTTTCCATCATGGAAGAAGTCATTAATATCTTTTCCTTCTAAAATACATAGGAGGTCTGAAAGGTTGCTGCATTTGCATTCATGCCCTTGTCATCTTTTTGGGCAAGTATTTCACACCGAACAACAGGACTTGCAGTCCATGTTAGGCTCACATGATTTTTCTTCATCACGTTTTTAGGTTCTTCTTCACGTTAGGTGTGTGTGCAATATGTTTCTTCTCCAACAAAACAAACATTAGCCATTAGAGCTCTAATATGCTATAAACATGGTTCTAGTAATTATCGGTCTTTGCATTGATTATTTAGTGTTATCGCCCCTTTAGAAAGAATTCCATTAAAACTTGTGGGCTTAACATTGGTATCTTACATGCCTCTTCAGGAGATGTTGGCATCTATGGATGCTGGATTTTGGTCAACTTAGATGTTGGACCACAAGTCGATGATCATCTTTCATTTAGATTTATTGGCTCCAGTAACTTGTAAATTACAGTCAACCACGAAGTGATTGTCCCCCATTGAGATAATCAAAGGGAACTTTTTTATATAGTTGATGAGAATAATCTGATGCTATAACTTAGTGGAATTTCTTTTCTTTTCATTTTCCTCGGCTCTTTATTCTTTCAACCTCTGTCTTCTCATGGCTATCTATCATTGAAAATTGCACCATTTTCTCACATAAGCGATTTCTCCCCACTTCAGAATAGATGTTTAAGGTTGCTCTCAGGGCACAATTTTCAAAGGGATTAAGCTTGGCATCAAAATATGTAACATTACTTAATGCTTCTCTTCATTGTTCCGAGAGTTCTGGCTAAATGTACCATGCCCATTGATCATCCATAACAATCTCCAGAAGTCTATTATTGCTGGGTAAGTTGACTTCCATGGTTACATCTATGTAGCAAAAAACTTCTCTGCAAGAAGAAAAATAGAATCCCATGTGGGTGTCTACTAGGCATTTGTCAAACATAATTGGACTGATGAAGTTCTTTTACATCATCTTGTCTGTTGCTGCTGAGTGCATAAAAGCTGTGAAGATGTCAGGACTGAGAGATCTTCCAATCTATCTTCAGGCTGAACATTCTCAGATACTGCCTTGATGCATGGTAGATGCAAATATGTGGTCTTCCATAGTAGAATTAGTTTGATAGTGATTCAATAGGAATGTCTTGGAATAAATCACAACCTTGTTAGGATCTTGCTCTCATAAGGCCTATCATATTTGGAAGTGGAGAATCACAAAAGAATGCCTTTCTTTCATTTCATTTCGCAACAAATATCAAGTATTTGCCTTAGCGTTTGTTAGAGCATGTTTAAATACATTTGTAGGACCCTGAAAGGCGCATTGATACATGCATTCCGATGAATTCCAAAAGGCCAACTGAAGTCAGTGATGAGGATTTATGGTAGAGCAGCAGTCGTCTGTTAGGAAGTATAGAAAAGTTGTAATATGCTTAGGTAATTCGTATTTGATGTATGGTAGATTGGAATAACTAAAAGAGCTATAGATGGGATGAGCTTATGAGATAAATTGATGGGTTCTGGTGCCCTAGCTGCATGAGTTGAACTAAGTTACTGCTTAGGTGTCCCCACCTGCCGACTAGCTGTTTATGATTTAAGGCAGTTCAATGTCCTCATGACCTTGGGATACCGCATGCTGGTGAAGGAAGGTATGAGTTAATTGTCAGTCTGCAGGGGATTTCTGGGCTGGAAAATTCCAGAGACTCATAGCTTACCATCTTCATCTTAGGTCAATGATTTAGTTGATCACATTGCCAGAGCAAGTCGCTTGATGACAATTATCAAGTATATATCTTTGATGTTATCTTTTGATTGTTCTTTTATCTTTAAATTGATATCATTTACTATTATTTGAAGGAATAATCTTTAATTGGATTGTTGCTACTGCAAAAACATATTTATATTAGATTGCCCCCAAATTTAGCTAATTTTGCAATAAAATCCTTTCAACAGCTGTCATAGTCTTATATTACATTTCTAATTTTCATTCCTGTTGAGAATGCTACCAAATTAGCAGATATGGAAGGTGTTACCTCCACCGTCATGTAGTTACATATCTGTCTGCTGCTTCCATTTGTTTGTCAATTGTGTCAATTGTCTCGAGATTTCTTGGAACCTCTTCTGTTAGCTTCCTCTTGGATATCTGGATCCTTATTATGTTTTATTGATCTTACCTTCCTTCTTTGTAACAATATATAGCTTTCTATTGCTACTAGGTTACTTGCTCCACATGTGACGATGATGTAATTCAGATCATTTTAGCTAAATATTTATGCCTTGTAAATAATTACTCTTTAGTGTTTTCTATTCTGTTAGATATTATCTACTCCATATGCTTGATCTAAATTAAAATCTTTAGATATCCTTGTTCTACCCTTCTTAATTCATAATTCTATAAATCTTCAGTGTTCTTGCCATATTTCATGTAGGATGGGCATTTGAGGGTCTTCAAGTGGCCAAGTTTGGAAATCATTCTCGATCAAACTGATGCTCATGTGACTGTGAAGGATTTGCATTTCAGGTTGACAGAAGGATGTTTAAATAAGAAAAACTGTTCATACTTGAAGATTGCATTTTTATTTTTGTGCACATGCACTATGGAGTTGAGCTCGTCATCTATGGAATCATATATATCATCTGCTTGGTCATGTTTTGCAGTCTCGATGGAAAGTTTCTTGTATCATTAGGCAATAGTGGCCCTTGCAGGGTTTGGGATCTGATATCATCAACAGCTGTAGCGCATCTGCCAAGGGAAGATGTAAGCAATCCCTTCAGCGACTTTCTTAAGTACCTGAACTGCTTTCTTGAATATGTGGACTTATAAACTATACATCTCTCCAGGGTGAGGTTTTTGGCTTCTGCAGGTTTTCTCAAAGCACTGATAATAGTCAGATACTATTGATTACTGCAATGCATGGTGATGTTCCAGATTGCATTGATTCTTCTTCTTTATTTGTTCTAATATTTAACAGGACTGAATAGTACTAGCTTTAATTTTTAGGTGACCAAGGAAAGATAGTGTCTTGGAATACTCTTTCATGGAAGAGACTTGGGTCAAAGAAGGTAGTCCGTGACCCAATTTCTGCATTTCATGTAGCAACTGATGGTAAACTTTTTGCAATGTAAGTGATTCATTTTAAACCTTATCACCATCATCCTACCAATTCCATCTAGTCTATATGATTTCCTGATTACTCTATTATCATGATTGTTCTGTTTGCCCTTTTTCTACTGCTTTCTAAGGTGGACCTGCGATTACTGATATGGGTTCATGTATTGGAAGCAAAGAAAGCATATCCAGTTACACCTGGACTCTAAAATTTGTGCCACAAGCATTGATTTTTATTACAGTTTTTTGTACAATTCATCATCTGACCTGTAAACTTGCGCATCATCCCTAAATTTGCATGAGTTTATTACTCTTATTAGTATTATTTTGAGCAGGAACTATATTGAGTAGTCCTTTGGGTCTACATTTGGCTGGGATAGTTTCAATTCCATACAAAATGTGATGGTCTCTTAACTTCTCATATGTTTAGTCCATACAAAATGTGATAGTCCTTTGTGTCTACATTATGCTGGGAAAGTTTCAACTCCATTCAAAATGTGATGGTCTTTATATAATTATATAAGGTCAGAAGCCTCAAGAGTAACAGAAATATTGTCTCCTATCTTCTCGGATGCTTATTCCTCGAGTCCTTGTTCGGTTATTAAGTACTGACATCATGTTATTGTGTTCTTTTTTTTCGGCTGAAATCCTGTTGTTAATGTTTAAATAAAATCCTGTTATTGTCTTTTTTTCCTTTTACTGGTCATCTTTCCACTCCTAAAACAATCACATTTACTTCTTGTGTACTCTGCAGTGGGACAGTAGAAGGAAACATCATGATCCTAAACTCAGATATGCAGGTTCAGACTATAGTTAAAAAAGCACACCTTGGCATTGTTACTGCATTAACATTCTCCCAAGATTCAAGGTTACTGTCCAAACTTCTTCCTAGCATTTAATTCAAAACTGAGAGTTGTGTAACTGATCCCATATCCATAACTAGCCAGCTGAGGATGTGGAATTAAGCTATTGTTCATGTGCACAGGGCCTTGATGTCTGCTTCCTTTGATTCAAGCGCACGAGTGACACTTATAGAAAGTAGAAAGAGTAGTGGTACACGATCATTCTAATCTTGGTTTCATTTTGTATTGTCCATTTTCCTTCTAGTTACATTTTGAATGTGTTGCTGTTGTTTCAACAGGGTTGAGCATGTTGCTCGTTGTCCTGGTTATTATACTGGCAATTCTGGTATATTTCATGAAGTTGAAGGGGGTCCTTTGAATTATTGTGCCATATGGAAAGGGAGATTTTGAATTCGAATTATTCCTGGAGTAGGAGTGAGCTGGAAAGATCAGCTCCTGTACCAGCAAAGCAGATAACTCAATATGATGGTGGATAGTTTTGTCTAAGCGTACACACACACACACACACACACACACACACACACACACACACACAGAGAGAGAGAGAGAGAGAGAGAGAGAAGGATTTTGGGTGTATATGTACACGTCCTTTTTATTTCGTCAATTTATGAGTGTTTCTTGTGTTTTTGTCGTTCTTTTGCGATGACACTTTTTACCTGTTCTATACCATCAGAAATTCTTATTTTGAGACTAAAGTAGATATTCTCAATATTCATACTTAATATGTACTGAGCAAGAGATTATAAAGAGCTGCTATATTACACAGCAATGCGAGATTTTGTAAAAGATGGCATCTTCTTTTGTTATACTACCTTCCAGAATGTCTGACAAAATATTATGCAATCATATTTGTTGGATTTGAGTCAGAATCACTTTGTCATTATTGTGCGTAAACTTTGTTGTAATGATCGCTTGGGGCTATTTATGCCACTTGGAACCGGATAATTGTGATATTAATGCTGGTGGGTGGGGGAAAGAGTAAAAATACCCGAAGTTTGATCGTAAGGATCCGTTCTGTTCTTGTATTCAAAAATCCAAGAAGAAAATTGAAGTAAACTGAACGACACGCACCAAAAGACCTTTTGTTTTTTCAAATCATTTAGTCTTGAGAGCTTTGGAACATTGATTTGTTACTTTCAAAAAAATAAAAGCAAGAGATAACCAAAAGAATAGCAGAAGCTTTGCGCAAATGCTGTCTTTAGTATCAATCTCCATATAATATTTTATTAATTTATTGAGAAACAAAAATAGACAAACGACAATAATGCTGAATAGGCCCTAAGATTTAAGTTGATTATCTTGAAATGGAATCCATATGGGAGGTGAGCAAGATAATATTAAATCTTGCTTCTATAGTGGGACTTTAATCCAAAAAGATCCAATCCTAATAAAATAATAAAATTATTCACAGGCCCACGCCTTATTAACCGGCTAATTTGGTATATTTGGTCTGTGATCTCTTTGTCCAGAGTAGGAAAATGTCACGTTAGTATGCCAAAACATTTTAAAATTGCTAAAATATTGTTCCCCAGGCCAAAAAATCCGATTTCGATCACCTCTCTTTGCATTGCCGGTTTTCTCCTATTGCTCTTCCCTTCATAAGGTTTCACAAGAGCCTTGATAGCAATCTCCCGTCAGCAACACATGCCTGCCTAATAAAGTTTTGAGCACCCAAATCTAATATATGTTCCAGGAATCACGTAGTTGATAAAAAATTATATCTCCACTGGCAACTAAGAAATATGCTGTCAATTTTGATATCAATTTTCCAGATTCTTCAAGGGTTGAGTGAACGCTTGTTACTCCTGGTTCCCTGACCATCAGCTAGTTCCACCATCTCCTTCACAAACACACCCTTACCATATCACACCACAAAAAGAATGGCTCGGTGATTACATACATAAACAATATTGATATTGAATATGACAAATATATTGCTAAGCAAGTTTTGAGCTGAGAAACTTGGGAAGTGCACTAAGGGATTGCATTTTATTGATCATTCAAGGACATCTAGTTCCTACCCCTCCAAAGTACTCCCCACATAGGATCGAGCATAAACTAAGACAGCCTCCGTTACTTGCACTGTACTGCACTTAGGTCACACCAACCAAACCGTACAGCACTCAAGATCTCTACGTATTTGCATTGCATAACTTCTTATGTCAAATTTCCCTAGTACTGTTCTTGATCCATTCAAGGTACTTGAGGTTGCCACCAGTGATGGGCAAGGCAATCACTTCAGGGACCCTGTAAACATTTATTTATAGAAATCAGGTATCCAGCTAAAGTCCACTCCGCAATCTTATCATCGGAATGCAACAAATGTATGTGCCACTACAGTTAGTGGATTCAATGCAGCATAATGTAAAAGATTGCCCTTGATTACATGGTGCCCAGTGTTCAGAATGAAGCTTACTCATATTCATGGTTGGCTTTAACATGGTCTGTCAAGGCACTCAGGAGGGATTCCCTCGTCTTGATTATGAGCAAATCCTCAGAATCTGTTTGAACCTGAAAAATAGATATTATGATAAGTCATACAATCCAGTCAAGGAGAGCATTCAGGCCAGCTGTTTGCCCTTTTTTTGTTGGTAAAATTATGGGGCATCAAATGGATACATCAGAATCATTGCAGGATGCACTAATGTTATTTCACTAAGGTTGCATATCTAACAGTTTGTAGATGATCATTGGTACAATCGATATTTTTCCCTAAAGCACAGCAATTGTATACAGGCAATTGTGGGTGTAGGGGTATATGGAAAAATTAATGGTAAATTATTTATAAACTTGTGGGTGTAGGGATTTATGGAATTATTTATGTCAAGAACTTCTTTGGTTAATTGGTAAATTAATGGTGCTTAAAAATGAATAATTGTCAAATGGAATAAAGCTTCATGTTTTGTATTGAAAATTCTACCTTACCGTCCCACCAATAAACAGACTCAATCCCTGCAATTACAGAACATATGCATAATTAGGAAATATACAATGAAACAAATTTATTTTGATAGTCAGCGGAGGAAATGAAAAGAAATGTGGTCTAACTAACATTTGTCACAATCAATCAAAATTGTAACTGGGTATTGCAGAGCACAGTATAGATCTATGGAGATCTATGGAATTTTGCAGCTGAGTCAAACAAACCATCAAAACATATGGTTGTAGTATGACATCCAAATAGATGTTCATAGCTGCATTAAAAATCTTAAAATATCAAAAAAAGAAAACTATATTCTCTATCCATTAGCTAAATAAGGCTACTGATCTGCAAGGATGAATAAATTCAGTACCAAGTTATCATTTGATGATACAAAAAAATTAAAGAGTTAGAACCATTACCAGAATGGCGTTGCAAAATGTACCTTGAAGCCTGATACTTGTGATTTTATCAGAATTGTTTAATTGACTCCTTGAAGTTGTTCTTTCATTGTATTTTGATAAGTGGTAGTAAAATACAATTCCTTCTTTTCATGCGGGTCCCTTGATGTTGAGGGGATCTCAAGCAAACATAGAAGCATTAAGGAATAAATGACAGACTTATGTGGTTTAAAAAGGGTTTCGTAGTCAATTCAATAAGCATTGGAAGCTCTAGCAAGATTTGGCATGAAGGGCTCGTTTGGTTCGCAGGAAAAGGAGGGGGGAAAGTGTGGTCAACGGAAAAGTAATGAAATGCCTCTTGTTTGGTTGGAGTTTTCAAAGGAGAGAGATAGGAAAGTTGTATTCCCATGGGAATATGATTTCCATATTTCATGGGAATATGATTCCCATATTTCATGGGAAAGTCTTTCCCATGAGAAACATGGGAAAGTTACTTTCCCATGAGGTGGGAATCACTTCTTTTTTATTTTTTTCCAAAAAGACCCTTCAGCATTAAAGAAGCATTAAAGAGGCATTAAAAACCTATTTTTTATTAAGGGCATAATAGGAATTATACATAACTTTCATAGGAAAGTGGATGGTCAACCAAACATAAGCACTTTGGAAATTTGTCACTTTCCCATGGTTAACCAAACATGCCAAAAGTACTTTCCTAGGTATCCTCTTCCTAGGAATCTGATTCCCAGGAATTATATTCCTAGGAGGGAAAATACTTCCCGCGAACCAAACGAGCCCGAAAAGGACTCCATCTGTGACAGTTGCCTTATCAACATTTGATTATGACTCTATCCTCTCTCCTTAGTAACAACACACTAATAAGAGGAAAAGAGAGTCAAGACCTTTATTGAGTTCATTGGGATGGTTTGATGTCTTAAAATTAGGCAAGAAACTTCTCTATGAGCAAAGGATTTCCATAAACAGTGGACTGATCAATGGCCGATGAGAAAAGTGATGCTGGGACATGGAAAAGCTGTTAAGGGTATGGCCAAAGAGATCTCCAAAAAAAGGTTCAAGGGAATTGACATGGATTCTTACGACCACAATAGGTATCTAAAAATGAGAAATTTGGTAGTCCAACTATAGTTTACGGCTCCTTAAGGATTTAGTTCTCTCAAGGATATGTTGAGTACATAAAAAGACAAGTAACCTGTGTCACTTCTTGAACACAGTGCACCCCTATAATTACCACATACATAGGGACATATAGATGGATTGATAAATATAGAGATACATAGACAAATCAAAAAGCTTCATCAGTAGAAATTAAGCTATAAGCAAAATTTTTGTGGTGGATTTGAGAGAAGGAAGGGGGGGGGGGGGGGGGTGTTATCCGTCCATCATTTTGATCAGGCCCAATTCTGCTTTGACGAATTTTAAAAAGCTAGCATGCCCAACGCTAGTCAATGTCTCGAGCAGATTCATGCAGGAACTGTTAGTGGGAATATTAAATCTTCTAAAAAAAAGGGCAGCATATGCTTAAGGGAGGCTGCTGCTGTAGCTTTACGGGCTTATGCCAAACTCATCCCCCACCCCCCTACCCTCTCCCCCCAACCCCCCAACAACAAAAAAGGGAAAAAGCAAAAGAAAAATACATATAGAGATAAAAGGTGGAATGATAGTAAAGCTGACAGAAACACAAGGGACAAGGAATCAAGGGCAGTGGTAGCAGCACAATCAATGGTCAGAGCATCAAAAGTGGCATTTATAAAGTCAAGGGCTTGAGGGCAAGTGGTGAAAGTAGCTAGTGGTAAAGGGAGTTGGGGGGAGGTTTAACATGACAATTAGCAGCCTCCAAATGATGCAATTGGAGGGTGAGATCCAATGATCACAAAAGCCAAGAAGCAAAGAAGAGAGGAGCTCTTGTTTAAGGATTTGACGTTCAATTAGAACATGCATAAATCAGACTGAGTAACTGTGATGACCCATGCGGTCATGTGTTTAGTTCCACATCGGTTATTCACTTGGTAGATTTTGGGTACTTATATAAAATCAAGAAATCCAAAAATTACCTTCCAATTAGCCTTTCTGGGTGAGGCCTTGGATTGTTACAAATAGTATCAGAGTGGATCCGGCCCATGACTTATGTGAATTACGGGACACTGCAGCACGAGTATATATGAGATGACCATAAGCTAATCGTGGTGTTTGTGATTGGAATTGAATAGATTTGGATCCTTAGCTTGGCGAAGATATCAGGACTTAAACGGAGAGAGTATGTGATGACCCGTGTGGTCGTATATTTAGTCCCACATCAATTATTCGCCAGATAGATCTCGGGTACTTATATAAGATCAAAAAATCCAAATAATACCTTCTGGCTAACATTTTTGGATGAGGTCAAGGATTGTTATAGTACCAATATATTCATTACTCAAAATAAAATAGGTCGGATAGTTTGTTAGATATATAGCCTCCATGCCTAATTGCTATCAGCGTATATAATTTAAGGTTGAGGTGCATGCCTGGGACTTGATTCACACATGCAGCAAGCTTTTCCTTAATTATGCTCTCGGCAAGCTTCTTGCCTACATTCAAACAAACAAAACATTAGAGAACACATCATGCCACACTACCATAAGGTTATGTTGATTAAACTGTAACACTGCTCAAGTTTGGCAATGAGAATTATAGCTTTTGCAGTGACTCTATAAGGAATGAACCACCAAAATCATGGAGGGAGAGGTGACATGCACCTCCCAAATATGATGAAACCATGTCTACTGAGATGGCCGTTCAAAACAGTGATATGTGTATATAAAAGAAAGATAAAAAGGTGCCCTGCAGGCACTTCCACAACTTAAGAATACGATGGGAGTGACTAAAATAAAATGATTTGGTATCCTTGATGAACAAATCATAATTGTTCAATTAAGCAAGGTTATATAGTGCTAGGTTACAAATTATTTCACATGAGGGGCCAATGACAAATGAGAGGCAAGTAAGCAAAGTCTACCAATGGATTAATATTCTGCCTTCCTATTTGTGAAGCAGAACACTGCTTCATATGATAAGTAGCTCATGCATAAAAATAAATGTTTTTTGCTGAATTTCAAAGTTCATCAACACAAAAGCCTGATTGCATTAATTTTGACTCGATCATGTGGAAGTTATTTCGCCAGTTATTCATGTATTCAGTCAAGTCCTCTGAAATAGGAGCATCTTGAAATCATTGTTCTCTTCTTTCATCCAAGTCTCATTTGGCTTCCTGCTTTTCATCTCTGAGACACAAAACTGCATAAAAACTTTCTCACCCAGCCCTAATTTTATGCTCCAACAACACCACACCCTCATTTCAAACCAAATTCCTCCCGTAATTATCCTTCATGAACATCTATATTCCTCACTGTTGAAACTCTCATTATATTCCCATGACTGGTTGGTCTTTTTCCAATGAACGCAGATCCTTCTGTTTGTTCCTCAGGACCAGGGCTGTTACTTTTTGGTACTGCTTTTGACTGAAGGTCATCAGGTTGACTTAACTTCTCTTCTTTCACTGATAGCCTATCATCAAAAAGAAAAATAGGAAAAAAGAAAAAAGAAACCCTTCATTTATACTCATGGGCACTCATCACTTAGACATTCTGAATCATTTAGTAGAAGAGCTCGCACCATAATTGACTAAAATTCTCCATCTAGTCTCAAACCTATTCAACAATCACAACATTTAAGAGGTGCATCTCTACTTCTTTTACGCTAATTTAATCTTTTTAGAGACACCCATGTCTATTTCTTGTGTATAATTGAACCAAGGTAGCAAATGGGAGTTGTTTGGAGAACCTATTGTTGCTCGGTTCTCATTTTATGCTCAAGTCCTCAATCACCTGCTACATTGATTGCTCAAAGAACAAACATCTAATCATTCAGAAATTGGGGTAAACAATGCATTTTTGAAATGGAACAATCATATATTTTTTAAACGCTCAGATGCTTGAGCTAATGATAGATATGTTTATTATGATGACAATATTGCTATTGATCTTAAAATCATCTCAATTACAGATAACTGAATATACCTAATCATTACATTATGCAGTGCATTTTTTGCACTCTCTATTTTTCTCTAGCATGTTAAAGAAACTAGTTTGGATTTTTAGTCAACATAAAAGCAAGTTTTAATCCTTTGGTTATGAACCACCATAAACATACATAAAAGATAAACTTTCTACAAAAATATAAAAGTAGGCAGTATTAACCTCTCAATATGTCCAATTAAGGTTTTGGAAAGATTGTGTTCTTCACTAGTATCATAATCATCATAGAACACTGTATATGAGTCAACGATATCACAAAATATAAATGCCATGAATTGTTTCTTGTAGCAAAATAGACATCAACATGCACATACTTGGTAACCAATAAGTTTAGCATAGCCACATAAGATAAAACAACAACCATATACATCTATATGAACTCCTTGTCTTGTTGATCTTCAACCATATACATATAAAATAATAAAACAACCATACACATCTATAAAAACTCCTCATCACATTGATCTGCAACTGCGAGTGTTCGAACATCATTCCTATTGAAATTCCTATGTAGCTTTCTCATGGTTGCTAAATGTCAAGAAAGTGTTTCTTCATTATCATGATCATATGCCAAAGTCTTAGGTTCTGTTTGTTTTCCAAGAAAATGAAAAAAAGGAAAAGTATACCAAAGGAATAAATGAAGAGAAATGAAAACTTGAACTTTTTTCGTACTCATTTGAACTAGAAAAATTTCCAAGAAAGGTGGGACAGAAACGGTTGAGACATAGCTGAGTTATTCTGACCCACTTTTTCTTTTGTTAGTTCCTCTCAAAACACTACCTTCTAGATAAGAATAATGTTAGGCATGTCAGAGAAATTTTTGGCCCTTTATTGTCTCCTTATCTTTCTTGACCCTTTTTTTCCCATTGCCAATCTGTAGAAAAGAAGATTCCTTTAATTCCTTCTTTTCTTGCACTGTTTTAGCAATTAAAGTGATCCCTAATGTATTAACCACCCTGTCATGAATTCTCCATTCTAGGTAGTTTTCTAAGCACCATAATTCAATCTTGAACACACACAACTCAAGCATCATAGACCTCTTTTTGGGTTTATGCCCTCCTCCAATAAATCTTGCAGAGTTATTTCGTAATTGATATTTGTCATTAAGTCTACCAAGCTGTTCTTCATGCATTAAATTTTCGCTCCCCCCCCCCCACCTCCCTGTTATTTCTCACAAAGACCTTTTGTGGAATACACACACAGATGGCAACTTGATGCAATGGTGTATCAAAATTATATCCTTCTCTAGGCTGCTGTTTCTTATTATTTTACTGCCAGTACGTCTGATTTCATGATGTTATAATTAAATAAAAGAAGCATTAAACTATGTCATTGAAGTCGCCCATATAAATATGCATCAACAATTGTATCATCAATTGACCTAATACTCCTACATATTTTCTATTATAGCATGCTCGCATATTAGAAACTAAAACCATATAGACAGACCTGCTTGTTTGTTTGGAACAGTAACGTAAACAACAATGGCAGGTACTGTGGTGGATGCAGCCTCCATTCCTGTAGAATGAAGATTTCTTGCAGTTGGTTGATTAATGAATTTTGACCTGGAAGGTTTGCATTTACAGTAGATAAGCAGCAGTTAAAGCAAGAATAAATTTCTTGATTGGAAACTTGTCACACATAATAAGGGTCATATTAAATATTTTGATTGTTAAAATGGCAATCAGGCAGTGTGAAAAAAAAGAACAGAAAGAGAAGATGGAGGCATGTATCTAACCTACATTTGAAAAGATTGTTTTATTGTAAGTAATAGAAAAAGGATACAAAAAGAGAGAGAAGCAATATACCCTTTTGTGTTTTACTTTTCCTACACTATGGAAATAGAATATGAATGGCTGATTCCCTTGTGATACACTACTAATCAAAATAGTTTTACCAATTCTAAAAAAAATTACTTCTTTTTTTCAAAATAAGATCCTCTTTCAGACTTGCACCTATTTAAAGTCAAGAGATACAATCTAATACATTTCAATCTTTCTTGTGAGTTAATAACTTTTATTGGCAACTGGAGAAGGCATCACCTGGCTAAAAGATGGAACTTACATAATGTTGGTGAGGTTACCCAAACAACATGCATTGCATTGCATGCCATCAAAACATTAATAAATCAGCACAAACTCTTGTACTGGCCATTTTATTAGCTTAATATTTATCTTTTACAACCCTGATCCCAGGATGAGATTCAACCATGTAGTGCGAGTTTCCAAAAGATTGATGAGTCTACCAAGATCTCAGTCAGAGTCAGATGATGGCACACCCCTTAATTGAGAAACATTACATCAGAAATATATATGATATTGAGCAAAAATCCTCTTAGAATCCGCCTCATTAGATTCAATATGTTCGTTTCATAAACTTCAAATAGTCAAGACATCAAGTATTCTATAAACCAGTTGAAGAGTTATGGAAAGGAAAAGCATTCTCTTTCCACTAACTTCAACAATCATTGCCAGGCTGATTACCAGGGAGAAGGATATGATCTAAAACAGTTAAACAGAAATCGAAGCGATGTACAAGATAACAATGGGCCAAAAGAACCGAAAGCCATGATCACAAAACAAGTTCATGTACCAAAATTTCACATTTTTAAACGAGATTCTTGCCATTTTTCTCGTTTTTGCTGAAATTTCTTCGAAAAAAGAGAAATTCAACATCCCGGAATCCGAATTAAGATGAAGAAAGAAGAAAGCAGCAAAAAAAAAAAACACCCTAGAAAAACCCTCTCGATTCCGCAGCCACGAGAAATCGAGAAGTCATCTCAGGGGGATGGAGGGGAGGGTGGGCTTTACCTGAGGAAAGGGAAGAAGCGGCGGTGGGACTGAGCGCACCCCGTCCTGTAGGCGAGCGCGGCTACGGCGCCGAGGCTCAGCACCCAAAGCGCTCCGACCAGGGGAGCGCGACGGCGGAGCGTCGGAACGGCGGAGGGCCGGCGAGGATAGGGAGGGGAAGAGATCGCGAAGGTTCTAAAAAGGCTCGGGCCCGGCATCTGCTCTGCTCCCCCGGTGGTACATATACCGGACTTCGATCATAGGTAAAAAGATGCTCGAAGAAACAAAAAGATGGCATGGCTTTGCCCGTGGGGCTCCCATTCTCGAATCAGTTGGCCCCCCGGCCATTTTGGTCATGAGAAAGGCTTCAAGACTTCAATAACACTAATACAGAGGACCCTTTCTAAGACCCTAGTTTACTGTTATAATAAACAGAGGCTATACTCCTCTAAAAAGGAGAGATTATCTCAACCTCTTAATTCCAAGATCCATAGCAGGACAAACAAATAAAAAATTGATACTGTTTTGTTGTGATTTATATCATTAAAAATGCTTGAAAACCAAAAATCATGTATTTTGATTGTTTTCAACCAATGCAAACATGAACAATTAAAATGATATAAAACCATATTTGCTATGATTTAAGAACTAAAAGCTACTGATTTTCGACCTATCCATATTTTAACATATGTGGATTATAACCGATTTCAATGTTTTTGTATTTTCACAAACTAGGATAATAGAATCCATCCATTTTTGTGCTGATATGTTGCATAGATTAGAGACTATCAAAGTATGTAACTTTTAATTTTTGGATATTCCTAGTGGCGGTATTGACGATATTGACTACCATATAAAAAACTTAATTATCCTGAAATGTTTAATAATTTTAGCATTGGAATTTCCTTCTCCCAAAATCAACTAACCTTAGTAGGACGATTGCATATTAGAACTCATGTGTTAATCTTCTTTTTATATGGTGCAACCGAAAGTCCAAGCTAATAGCAATGCTTTCCTATTGGTAAATACCCCTAGCCTTAGTTTTACACCCCACATTTGCATACACACATATCCATGGAGTATATTGCCATGTGAAAAATGCACTTTGGTTGAGATTTATTGGTAATTTGAATTATTTAGTAGTTAAGAGTTTGAATAGAGATAATATTAGTTATAGATACGAATGAGAAAGTTAATTTAGCAATAGAATATGATTTTTTTAAAGTCATTACACTGATGTGCTATTATAATATTTTTTATTAAATAAAATAGATAATTTTTATAGAAAAATTTCATACCTATAGACTCAGGTAGCCCTTTTAATATAAATATATCCGTGTGCATATATTTATACACACAAGTATCCACGTTACCAAAAAATTTGACTTTCTACTAATTCAACTGATTTTCTAAATTGAAATCTCCATATCCATCCAAAAAACGTTTTATTATATAAATAACGACATAATTTAGTAGCACAATCATTTTATTATGGGTTTTTTGCATGTATACCTTCTAAATATACGAAATTGCATGATACCCTTGTAAATTACTATTTGCATGTATAACTTTTTTTTTCATATATACCCATACCATTTAACATCATTAAAAAATAAACAGCTTCAAATTAAAATAACTATGATATCCTTATGGATAGATGTGCAAAAAAAAGTTATAAAGGTATATACACAAATAGCAACTTTACGAGAATATTCATATAATTTCTCATATTTAGAAGGGTATATGTTCAAAAAAAATATTTAAAAAATTAAAACTTGGCTGAAATTTGCTAAGTCTTTTATGATTCAATTGGATCGACAAGTCAAAAAAAAGATCGAGTCACATTGTCAATTTTTTTTTTAAGATCTTGACTCGGTCAAGTTGGAATATTAGATGATTTTGTTAGCAATGTTATTCTCCATTTGATTTTGATATAATTATGATTATTGAATCTATAACATCCATATATTCTTCATTATGTTTAAAATATTAAAGCATGTTGAATTTAAATTAATTTTTAGATGTTTTGATTAGTAAAATATTTTTTAGTGATTTGTAAATGTTGAGTTGTTGTTTATTTTAGAGGCGAGAATTTCATAAAATAACATAATTTATCCTATAAGAATTGATATTAACATGATTTAATTTTTTTGTTATTTTTTTATTAATGAATTATCTTTATTAGATTTTGATTATTTTTTCTTAGATTTTTTTTTAAATATATACCCTCCTAAATATGCATAATTGCATGAATATTCTCACAAAATTGCTATTTGCATGTATATATCCAGATAAAATTTTCTTTTTACATGTCTACTCGTAAGGATATTTTAGTCATTTTAATTTTAAATCGTTTGTTTTTTAATGGCATTAGATGATATGGATACATATAAGTAAAAAAAGAATATGCATGTAAAATAAATATTTTATAAGGATATATGTATATAAATAACAATTTTATGAGAATAATCATATAATTTTATATTTTGGAGGATATATATGAAAAAAAAAACTTCTTTATTATTGATTTCTTTTATTTTTCTTGCAACAAGTGATAAGGGTGAATTTTAGGTTACAAAATAAAATTGTTTATGAAAAGATTCCTTGACCTCGAAGATGATCAGATGGATCCACCGTAGTCATTGCATTGGCCCTCCATGAAATTTCCATACTCCCGGCTCACCAAATCATGCCATAATGTACTGCCACCCACATTAGTACAGTCATAATCATGTGGCTTGAAATCTCTTCCTTCCCCCAATCAAAAAATTATGGCATCATCATTCTTTCTTACACCAACCCCCTCTGAATCTCAACAACCAACAGCCATTAACCCCCCAAACAAAACATTTTATTTGTACGTCATTGTTTTCCTCCCCCTCAATCCTTACACCCCCTATTTGCCATTTCCCGCCGCTCCACCCATGCTTCCCAAAAGCCCTCTTTCCTCCATATTCCTCTTTTCTTCCTGTCTCTTTATCTCTTCACTGATGGCTAATAGTATGAAAGGCTCCATCTTCTAGACCTCCTCCACTCGAAAGAGAGCCATTTGAGGAGAGAGGAGAGAAGAAAACCTTTCAATCTAACTCCAATGGGTGTCACCCATACCTATGCTTCATTTAACCTCCTGTGTGCCGAGGATAATACCAGCATTCTGGAATTTGATGATGGGGAAGAGGAGGGATTCGATGGAGAAGCCAAGGGCCATGAGCATGGCTGGATTCCAGGACAAAGGACTGATTTTTATGGAGACTGCTCGAGGAGTTTTCCCTTACAATCAGAGGAATGCATCGCTTTGCTGGTTGAGAAGGAGTTAGAACATATTCCGAGAGAGGATTATGCTAAGAGGTTGCTGAATGGTGACTTGGACATTTCAATCAGGAGAGATGCTATTGATTGGATTGGAAAGGTCGGAGTTTTCTCTCTCCCTTTTTCTTTTCACCTCAATCTTATGAATTTCTTATTGGGCTTTGAGCTTCATCTATTTTCCGGCGATTTCTGTCCCATGGTGTTTGATTTTTGAGACCATTGATTCAGTCGGACAAATTTCATGTGTATTCTTCTGCATTTCTGCTTCTTTTTTTTTTTTTTTGTTCGCTAAAGAAGACTGTTTTTCTCTGTTGAGTTTGACCTATAATTAGTGATATAACTGTTTTCGACCGTTTTATAGGTTCTTTGCTATCTATTTGACAATGAGTGTAAATTTCCCTTTTTCCATCATTTATCTCTTGATGTGGATAGTAATTTTATGCAGCTTTCTTGATTTTCTGTATTTCCTTTCCTTTTTCTTCCTGGTTTGCATATAATTAATGCTATATGTGCTTTCAATAGTTCGAGATATTTTCTGCTTATGCCCAATAAAAAAAACCCCCAAATAAATGATGTTTTTGTTATCTATATAGAAATGGGTTTATTTTTCCCTTTTCCATCCATTTGTCCTATGATATTATCAATTCTTTTCTTTCTTATCTTTTGTTTGCTCAATGTATAAATATTCTCTCCTTTGTAATCAATGGGTTTTTACTGACAGGTTCATGCCCATTACAAGTTCGGACCTTTGAGTGCCTATTTGTCTGTAAATTACATGGATCGATTCCTTTCAGCCTATGAACTCCCAGTAAGAACCATTTCGGGGTATTCAATTGCAATCTTTATTTCATTGAGAACATTGTAGTGTAGACAGTAACTTTCCATAGGTGTTTGATTGGATGTGGTTGGATAAATTTGATTTTTTTAATTATTATTTACTTGTTTCCATTTCTCGCGTCTTTGTATGTCCATTTTTAGGAAGGTAAGGCTTGGATGATGCAGTTGCTCACTGTGACCTGCTTGTCTCTTGCTGCCAAGATTGAGGAAACTGAAGTTCCTCTATCACTAGATTTACAGGTGAAGGGTGACCACAAACAGATTTCTCTGTCAGTGTTCTTGGCTGCGGGGTTTTTTACTTACCTATCAGTGATTCTTATATGATCCTGTAGGTTGGCGAGGCAAAATATGTATTTGAAGCCAAGACTATACAAAGAATGGAGCTTTTAGTTCTAGGCACCCTCAAATGGAGGATGCAAGCTGTGACGCCTTTCTCCTTCATAGATTACTTTCTTCAAAAGTTTAATGATGGCAATTCCCCTACAAATTCATTAGTTTCCCGCACTGTGGAACTTATACTGAGTTCAGTTAGAGGTCAGTGATTCCATTTTATACATAAGTATATCTCTCTTGCTATCGGTGGTAGTGGATTGGGTCGAACTGCAAGCCTAACAAAAATATGGATTTAATTGATTTGCAGGAACAGGATTTCTAGGGTTCAGGCCCTCTGAGATTGCTGCTGCTGTTGCATTCTCGGCATTAAGAGAAATCCAGATTGTGGGAATCGAAAACGCTTTAACTCGTTGCATCCATGTAGATAAGGTACATTTTTCCATCTAACAAATGTTATGCGACACCGAACAGATGCCATCCATGCTCAGAGGCTTTTGTTCTGATCTGTATTGGGGTGATAATTGCAGGAGAGAGTTTTAAGATGTTATGAAGTGATCCAGCAGAAAACATTGATGGAGGAGAGTAGTCAAAGTGCTAGTCTATCAGTTTCCTCTATACCGCATAGCCCAATTGGGGTGTTGGATGCTGCATCACTGAGCTATAAAAGAGATGATATAGCTGTTGGGTCACATGCAAGTTCTCATCAACCCACTCCAGCTGCCAAGAAGAGGAAACTAAGCAGACCATCAATCTCATGAGAGAAGAGGGCTCTGTTAGTTGCATTCGCTTGTTTGGGAGGCTTGGTATCTTTCAAGTCAGTTTGGTTTGGTTAGTGGATTCTGCTGTGGTCTAGTAAGTGCCAAAGAAATGTGGATGAGTGAGACTTGACATGGATGAGGAAAAAAGGGAATAAATAGAACTAAGGGAGTCATCAGCCCATGCTGTTAATATGAATGAAGCAGTCGCCAGATGTAAAATTATAAAGTATAATAGAGAACTGTGAGGAAAAATGTGTGAGAGAGATTACAATTGAGCATTTTAGCGAGAAAATAGGGGATGCCAGATATAAATTGAGAAAATCTAATGCCCTTTGGATTTGTTTTTATTGTGAAAAATTATATAAAACTTTCCTATTTGTGATCTAGAAAGGACCATCCATGAGAAAGGTGAGGGAAGAAGAAAAGGCAGTGGGTTCGCTGTAATAGCCATTTATCACTGATATATTATTTATCTGATGACTTTCTTTTATATTTGTATTTTTGGTATTTCCTTCTATTGTTTGACTGCTTGTCTGCTTAGACTCTGGGATTTGCTGCATCTGTTATACAAAAGAAGAGCCCCTGGGTCAGTCCAAATCTTAGAATGGCAACATCCAAAAGAAAGACAATATTTATAAGGTTGGGGGGGGTGTGGAGGAGTGGAAGAGGTGGGGGACCTCTTGGAACTTTCAGGTTTCAGCACAAGCTGTTAAAAGAGCCTTTAAAAAATGATAGGGAATTATTCCCCTTCTGCCTTGGTTACTTTTCTTGCCCTTTCCTTTGATTTGTCTTATTTAATCCTTTGAATACAATTAGCAAGGCTTAAGTACTTCCTCAGATCCAATCTGTTAGGGGCTTAAGGCCATATACACTTTGAGGTCATTTTTGTGTGAGTGCGCTTTTAGTGGTTGTTATGCTCTTATCAAACAACAGCAAGGTACCATATGGACCCTAACAAAAGGCTAGCACATTGCCACATTAAAGTGACATCAAGGACCCCCAAGATTTTGTTTTCTTCATCTTATGAAGCTTCAGAGGGCTATTGATGATAAGTAAATACCTTTGCAACCTCTCTGGTTTCTTTCAACTTGAGAGGATTTCAATAAATTCACTCACGAATATTCTAGGCTACTGTCCTTTATTAAATTTGCCCCTTCCAAGAGCCTGGCAGGAAGTTTTCAATTTTACCCATTTCCAGTTGTCATGGTCCCTACCTGTGGACCCAGTATAGCATGTGTGCCTTGGCTTCCTAGAAATGTAACAGACCTTCAACCTTTAGTTATCAATTAAGTTTGTTTAAGTTAGAGCATATTGATCCCTAGGAGATATGTGAGAGAAACTGTGGCCATATTGTGGTCTCTGAAAAGGACCTCAGGGATTACTTGCTAGATCTTAGGAACATGGAAACTTATGTGCACCCTCATAGGAAATTGTCATATGGTGGTGAGGAGGAGCAGCTTCATACTATATGGTGACTATATGAGGGTGTTTCTCTTTGCTTTGAATTGGGTATTGGTGACCATATGATGCTGCAGAAGGCCCCTATGTCTGAGAGTGTGTGCACTTTATCAACTTCATCTTTTGGAAAAGTGCAGCGAATGCACCCATTTGGAGGAAAAGTCTTCCTATGTGAATCCACTTCTCCGAATGGTGCGTGGTTTCCTCTTGGTGTGCTTCCAAGTACAAGCCTCCAAAAAAGCTACTGCAGCATAACAATGACAGGGATCGGGTTCTATTGAAATAGTATGACATGTATTCCACTGAGCTAATTAAAAAGCTATCATTCTGTAGAGCCTGATGATTCACAGCTAGCTGTTCAACTCTTGTAGTGGAGTGGACTAAAAATTATGAAAGGATTAATACTTAGGTGAAACTTGAAAGCAGCTCTCTCTCTCTCTCTCTCTCTCTTGCTCAGCCGCTCTCACTCTCATTTTGTGCTATTGATAGCAGTGCATATATTTCAGAATATGGTTCATGCAAATTCTAGTAATTCGATCAATCATCTCGATCAAACCAGCAATTACTTCCCACCGACATTTCTTTATTTGCTTAAATTTTGTCTTTCTGTATCCATGCTTATGCTTAATTGTAAATATTGCATTCCTGAAGCTTTCTTACACACTCTTTCGTGGTGTCACAAAGGAAGATGGTTTCATAAGTCATAAGTTTCTGAAACAATTATAAAAAAAAATTGTTTGCAAGCAATTTGGGCACCATAGATCTTTATGAATGATGCGGACTGATTCTTTTTCTGAATAACCAGTTACATACTTTTAACTACAGAGTGTAACCAAGTAGCTGCCAAGCAACAAAGAGTGCAAGGCTGAATTATACCAAGTGAGCTAACTTCAGTTGATCATGGACTCAGCCAAGCTGTGATATGTGTAATAGTATACTAAGTTGATGGATAAGAAGTGTCATTTAAATTGGATTTGAGAGAGACAGAGAGAAGGGAAGGGGAGGACACCAGACAACACATTTATAGAATGCTTGGAGCCAACCGAGCATGGGAATTAATGTTTTACTACCATGTCTATACTGCGCTGCTGCTACCACCATAGCAGAAAACGATTGGCAGAAAGAATGGGGGTAGGAATCTTAAACTTTTTAAAAGCCTACTACTCCATGCGCATTACGGCAGGCCTCTGGCAAAAGCTCTGAATGGCCGAGGACGCAGCAGATTAGTTACTTCCAGTGTTGAGCCATTTCACGTGTAGATGATGAAGTGAAATGCCATCTGAAACCTCTGGTGAGAAACAAAAACTTCTCTCACCACATCCGCTCCTAACTATTTTTAACTTGCACAGCACAATGACTCACTTCTCCGCACTGCTGAAATATTGTCAAACGAATCTCTAGCTTTTCATGGAGTGAATGATTCTCTGAACGAGTCTCAATTAATTTGCAGCTGGTGAATTATTTAATTTCCATTAATATTAGGAGAAGTTTGCAAATATCATGGCTTGTTAAGAGGTATTTGTGTGTCATGTGTTCATGATTACCACAGGCTAACCCAAGCATGGGGCTGCTTGAAATCGGCACAGTCACAAGAAGGTGTTCGATCCGTGTTTGGGCTCGACTCAAGCTTACCACGAGGCGACCCTTTGAAAGGCCAAGCTTCAATGATTTCGAGATTAAATTAGATTAGACAAGCTATTTCCATGCCGAGCATGAGCTATTCACGGATAGCTTCATTCATTGGAAAGGCTAATCACGACGTAATTAACGTTGTCATTAGTAATTTTGTTGCCACTATTCACTTGCAAGTCTGAACTTGTGCCCATTCTTTTTAAGCCACTAGCTCAGCTCGTTCACAATGAGACCGCATTAAAACGTGGCCTCAGCCCCACCCACTTTTCTTGAATTAGATCAAAATCAATAAAAATAGCAATCGTCCTCCTGCACCTCCAATAAAGCCTTTATATCAGTTAAACTTGGGACTGATAGAAAGCAAACATCCTTCTGCACCTTGAAAAAGGCCTCCTTCATAAATGGAAAAAGAGAGAATGGGAGGTAAGGTTACTTGTTCTTATCAGATTCCAATCCATCAAATACCAATTCTATGGGGAATAAATGTATCTATCCTTTCTTTTTTCCTTTTGAGGAAAAAATTGACATGTTTCTTGGGACTTCCCTTTTCAGCCTCTTTTTTTTTTTTGGGTAAGAAATAGGAGGGGAGGGGGAGGGACCAGCCCACCCGCGTAGCAGCCCCATTACTGAGCCCCCCTTCCACTAGGAAATGTTCGATACAGGTCGCAGGTTTCGCGTGCCTTCCCCGACCCGTGGGCTCACCCCACTGGGTTCACCGCCTCACGTGTGGGTACGTCACCCCAGTGCCACCTTGGTACAAGTGGAAGAAAAGCATAACCGCCAACAAGCCAGCCGAGCGTGGGGCATCCGGTCCCCTAATTTAATCGACGCCCGTGCGTTTCGAACCCGGGCAACTTGGGCGGAATTATCGCCCCCTTACCACTAGGCTACTACCTTGGTGGCTCCCTTTTCAGCCTCTCACACATCAGCAATCCCATCTGGAAGCCAAAGCTTAGCATGCATCAACAGATTAAAAGTCAAGTCCTGAAACATGGCTAATTCATAATAAGTCAAAAATAAAATAATAGTCAATCTAAAAATGTCCACATGGCCACACTCAATAAATACCTGGTAATTAACACTAGAACTACTTGCTCTTTAGAGGCTAAGGCTGGGCTTCAGCTTAAGAGGGAAAGAGGGGTCAACTGAAGAGATATGGATCCATGGGGCTGGCACTAAAGACAAGGGACTGTTCAGGGTCACAAGGAGGAGGAGAACAGTTCCAGTTATTTTTGTCCCTTTGTTTGGAAATGCAGAGAGGAAGCCAGAGATAAACTTTAAAAATAACTGCAGCAATTCATCCATGCATGAACAGGATAAAAAACAAAATGAAAAAAAAAATCATCAATTAGGCTCACCTCAAACCTAATAAATCATCCTTTGTTGTTCTGTCATACTACAAGATGCTGCTTGGCTGAACTTATCAGTAAATGAGATCAATATCCATCAAGAAGAGCATTTTTATTTTTCCTTGTGCAGTAATGTTATTTCATTTTAACTCAGTTCAAAGGGAATGGCAATGAAGCTGGTGGGGATCATGGGAGGACCATCAGAATATGGGACTTGATTTATTGCCGCGTGATCAGCTTAATTAGTTCCAACAGCCAACCAGTGAGAGGAGTCACCACCTGCGCGGCCAGCTCCAGCCTGGTGTTTGGAACCTGGCGCATTGATTTGGTTAGGGACCCACGGCCATCCGTCAGCGCAAGCCCAGCGGACTCATCAGGAGAGGCAGGAATTACCGGCACGCTGTCAAGGTTACTGACAAAATTTAATGGTTGGAAGGACGAGAACCCGGCATTTGGTCATCTTGTGCATTAATAATTTCTTCACAGATGGAGGACATGTTACTGCAAGGTGTGTGCCCGTTTTCATGGCGAAAAAGTAGAGGAAGGGAATGGAAAGAACTGCTCATTTTCACTGGATTATTCTGCGACTTACCTATCATCACAAGTTCTTTTTCAGTGGTGAATCTTGGTGCAGTAGCTGGAACAATTTTTTTCAACGAACACCAATTCAGCCTTTTCAAGTATCTGTACCGGTCCCAAGCTTATCGATAACTTATATGAACAGAGATTGAGACTTCAAAGAATGGCATGAGAGCACTGGTCCAGCCTTAGCTTACCTACTGTGCGAGCATGTATTTAGTTTTATAATTATTTCACACGCATAGGTCCAATGATTGGACCACCATCTAGGTCAACTCAATCGAGTGCGCTGGTCCTAACTAGGCCGTCATATTGTAGGAACCAATTATATATTTCACATCAGAAGAGAACCCAATTTTTTAAAATAAACTACTACCTTCCAAAAAAAAATAAAAACAGTGATGAGCACATCATACCTTTTTTATTTCTTTTTTGGAATGAAACAAGTCCAAAACCATAAACACCATCGGGCCTTTACCAACTATTAATTTTATGCTCTACTTTAGAATAAAATAAATTTGGTAAAACAATCTGTTGACATGAGGATTTTATTGTTTTGTTGTTACGAAAGTAGATCTGAGTTTTCCATGTTTATATCTGAATTAGGTGGAGACCATGACGATACTTCTCCGAATTTCATATTTTAAAGCAGAATCTATTTTTAGAGTTAAATGGTTGTCATACTAATTGTATTTATAATATTAAAGAAGCATCCAAAATCTGAAGTGATAGCAAGGAACTGCCATCAGATAAATAATAAATACAACAACTTGTCATAAATGATATAAACACTAATTGGCCCCATTCTAGTTTATTCTGCTTGATTTAGAGTGTTCATAGTCTCCGCATGTAATTAAAATGTGAAAGAAAATTCATATTTTAAAGCAAGAATCTATTTTAAGAGTTAAGTGGTTGTCCTACTAATTGTATTTATAATATTAAAAAAGCATCCAAGACTTGAAGTCCTAGCAAAGAACTGCCATCAAGCAATAAATACAGTGTTCAAGTTGGTGGAGAAAAAGTTCGAGGAGCATTTGCTTTAACATTCATGCGTAATCGGGATTCTGTGTTCCAAGTGCTTGTGAAAATGACTGACCGAGGGGACAAGACAGTGGGCAACTCAACCGCCCAAGGGAGCCGGAGACCACCAGCACTCGATGAGGAGAAGAGGAACTGGGTGACGCCGGGAGGGTGATCAACTCATCGGATCTTTAAAGAGAAGGTGAAGAACCTCCGGCGGTACTTCACGAAAGACCAGATCGAAGCCTCGAGGAAGGCATGGGAGAACTTGGCAGTTGTCGTCTGGAGTCTCGGCCACAGGGTCCCGACGGAGTGGATGGCCCGGGATGTGATGGTGCGGGAAAGCTTCAGTATGAGGTGGAAACCTTTCCACTAGCCGACGACCACGTAGCCGTTAGATTCAAAACAGAAGCCGACCGGGAGAATTCCCTCACAGGCAGCCCCTGCATGATGGCGGGGCAGCTCCCTGTCATGAAGTCGTGGGCTCCCGACTTCGTCCCGGGCCCGGATACGGTGAAAATGGCGGTGATGCGGATTCGTATGCCGAACCTTCCAGTGGAGTATTGGGAGAGGGAGACCATCTTGCAGATCGCGGTCATGGTTGGTCAGCTAGTGGTCGTTGATGGCATCACTGACCAGCAGAAGAAGATGGCTTTTGCCAGGGTCAAGGTGGCTATCGACGCCACCGCGTCGTGGCTGCCGGGAATCTACATCAAGGGGAGGAACAAGCTCCTTCATATGGAGGAAGATTTACAGGCATGTTCCTACCATCTTGGCGAGCACCAGATAGCTGATTGGTAATGGGCGTAGCATGGATGTTGTGGAGGACCCCTAGGTGGATACCCTCCCATTGAGGCTTTGGCCGACCATGGTCAATGTTGAGGCCGCGGATTTACGGATCAACAATCTCATCCGTTCTGATGGGGCAGGATGAGACTCTAGCCGGATTGGCCATCCATTTGGAGAGCATCTTGCAGAGAGAGTACAGTCACTAGTGGTTCCTAGGTGTGCTTGCCCGAATGCCAGGGTTTGGAGCATGTCCTATAGTCTCCGAGTTAGAGTTAGAGACATCTACGATCTCAATTAGAGTGAATAGCAATAGAGGCCGGACTGCGCCTAGATTTGGAGATTTGGTCTTCACATGAGGGTTGCCTTGTTCCTCTAGAAAGTGACTTGGGGTCAGCTATCGACAAGGTCTGTCCTGAGTAGGCGTGAGATGAGCATCCTAACATTTTGCCTAATATGCAAGGTGAAGAGGACCATGGACCATGTCCTGTTCCAGTGCGATCGAGCGCTGAGGGTGTGGAGCCTTGTTGAGATCCCGCCGGATGCCTTGTGCCAGTTCGGCTTCTTCACTTAGGCGCTTAGGAGATGGGTTGGCATGCCTCGGACCCGACATGTGGCTATTAGATCAACTTGCACTGCTTACCATATTTTGCTGACCAGGATGCCTGAATTTTGAATGAGAGCAGTCCTACACCAAGGCTTGTCATAGAGAGGGCCCAAGTGCAAGCTATGGCGATCATCTATGTTGGTCTATCGGATAGACCTTTTATAGCTCGGGACACCTGAGACTCTTTCTCTACTTTTGTAGCACCTCGGACGGTGTACCATACCTGGGAGCCCCCATCCTCGAGTTTCTTTAAGATCAACTTCAATGGATGTGTTTTGGATAGTGGCAAGAGACGTGGCACAGGTTTCGTGATTAGAGGCTTGAACTCTAGAGTGGTGGCTACCGGAGGGTGCCCGACATTGCGGTTCTTGAGGTGAAGATGAGGGTAGCTTAGGCTGGTTTGTGTCATGCTCGACTAACGCTGTTGGCCAATGCTATCCTACTTGAGTGTGACTCGGCCACAGTGATCGGTTGGATCCAGAGAAGTACTAGTGACATTGGTGGTTGTCACCCCCTGCTCGGGACATTTGGGGCATGGCTAGCGGTGACATTACCTTTCGAGCTTAGCACGTTTATAGAGAAGCTAATAGAGCTGCAGACTGGATGGCTTCTTTTATAGCTAATCACTCCGAGGGGGTTCTTTAGACTGATGAGAGAGAGTTGCCTAAAGCACTCAGCGACTTGTCATATTTTGACTTCTTTGGATGTATTCATATGAGGTTGTTATGAGCCGTCTAGTGCAGCAAAAAATAAATAAATAAATACAACAACTTGGCATATAGTGATATAATACTAATAGGCCTCGTTCTAGTTTATCCTGCTTGATTTGGAACGCGAAAGAAATTTATGTAATAACATCATAAAATAAAAAAATATCATATGGGTCATTAGGCAATAAAAATGGTCACTGAATTTTAAGGTATGCATCATGTGTTGGAATTTGAATGAATTTTGAAAAGTTTTAAAGAGGTGTAAATAAAAAGATTTGTAACCCCCAAATTTTTAAAAGAGTTGTTATAACCTTTAAGTATTTCAAATTCCATTTGGAAGTTTCAAAACTTCCCATTATCTTTCATTATGGCCTTAATGAGGCCATAAGTATTCAACCGTTATGGTTGGATGACAAAAGGCCTATAAAAGAGCCATTCCTTATATCTAAAAAAAAAAAATACAATACAAAACCCTTCTTCTTCCTCTCATTGTTTCTCTCTACCACCATTCTCTCTTTTACAATTTTCTATATTATTGGGCAACCGATATAGACTAGGTAATCTGCCTACTACAGACGTGCACTGTAGATTAGGCTCGCTGTGAGCCGTTTGGGTTGTATCTTGGAGCCGTCGCTGACCGCCAATACCTGCACGTGGGGAGGCAACAACGGTTTTAGGACAGTGCGTCTTTTGGCGTGCCTCTCACACCTCACAGGCCAGATATTTTCTTACCACTATTTTATTATAATTGTTAGATTTTCTTTTTATGTGATTTAAATATTTTACAAAGCATCTTGATAGATCAACATTCTAAAACCGTTGTTATATTGTTTCATCTATATGTTTATATATTCTGCAAGATGCATAGTTGAACACTGTTTTTGTTCATCTTTGATAGAAATCATTGCTGAATACACTTTAAATAATAATATATATATAGTTTAGCTTTAGATTCTCAATTTTAATATTAAACTGTTTAATAAAAAAACAGTTTACTGCTTAATAAAAAAAAACAGTTTACTGTTTTTTTTTAAAAAAAAAAAACAGTTTACTGTTTTACTGTTTTAATAAAAAAAAAGTTTACTGTTTTGATCAAGAAAACAGATTACTGTTTTAATTAAAAAAAACAGTTTACTGTTTAATTAAAAAAAACAGTTTACTGTTTTAATTAAAAAAATAGTTTACTGTTTAATAAAAAAAAACAGTTTACTGTTTAATCAAAGGAAACAATTTACTGTTAAAAAAAAAAATAGTTTACTGTTTCAACAAAAAAACAGTTTACTGTTTCAACAAAAAAAACAGTTTACTGTTTCAACAAAAAAACAGTTTACTGTTTAATTAAAAAAACAGTTTACTGTTTTAATTAAAAAAATAGTTTACTGTTTAATAAAAAAAACAGTTTACTGTTTAATCAAAGGAAACAATTTACTGTTAAAAAAAAAAAATCAGTTTACTGTTTCAACAAAAAAAAACAGTTTACTGTTTCAACAAAAAACAGTTTACTGTTTAATTAAAAAAAAACAGTTTACTGTTTTAAATAAAAAAAAAACAGTTTACTGTTTAATAGAAAAAAAAACAGTTTACTGTTTAATCAAAGAAAACAATTTACTGTTAAAAAAAAAAACGGTTTACTGTTTTAATTAAAAAAAACAGTTTATTGTTTTAATATAAAAAATAGTTTACTGTTTTTAATTAAGAAAATAGTTTACTGCTTTAAAAAAAAAACAGTTTACTATTTAATATATATAAAAAAAAAGTTTACTGTTCTGATTTAAAAAAAAATAGTTTTGGTGAAGATATAAGTATTAAATTTAATTGGTGACATTAGGGTTGTTTTCCTTTACAATTATTAGTAAAGTTATTGTTACATTGTATATTATTAAGAGATACTCTTAGGAACATCTTGTTTAAATTTATTCATTAGTGACATTATTGTTATTATTTTTCCTCACAGTTGAATACTCTACTGCCCTTTTTTAAACTTTAAAAACTTAGAGTTTAAAATTTAGAATGGCAAATATGGAAGAAGCTAATAGTATTAAGCCTGAAAAATTTAGTGGACAAAATTTTCGTAGGTGGCAAAGACAACTTAAATATTGGTTGACTGTGTTAGGACTTGTATCTGCAATAGAGGAACCACGGTCTAATCAAGAGTTACCTTCACAAATGACTAATGAGCAAGTAGAGTACCACTGCTATAATAGAATACTTAGTGCTTTGTCTGACCACCTTTATGATGTGTATCATGCCACTACCTCAAGTGCAAAAGAACTTTGGGATGCTTTAGAGGCTGAATATGGGATGATAGATGCTGGCATTGATCGGTTTACTGTCTCAAATTTTAATAGTTATAAAATGGTAGACAATAAACTAGTGGGAGATCAAATTCATGAGTATCAAGAACTTCTGAGAGGAGTTGAGAAAAAGGGAACCAAATTTAGTGAAGATTTTAAAGTCTCATGTCTTATAGATAAGTTGCCATCATCTTGGAATGATTTTGCTAGGACCCTTAGGCATAAATAAGGAGAGTTAACCTTAACCCAAGTCATAAACTCTCTTAGAGTTGAGGAAAAACATAGAGCCAATACTAAGAAAGAGGATGAAAAGACTCCTAAGGTGAACCTAGTTGAAAATAATACTAAGAATTTTTACAAGAGAAATAATTTCCAACATAGGGGTAAGAACTTCAAGAAAAATAATAGGTTCCACAATCGTTCTAACCAAAACCAAAACTTCCAATACCGTAATAATAATAATAATAAAACATTCAAGGGCAAAGGAAGTGAGAAAAGGCTATGCTTTGTTTGTGGGAGAACTAATCACATGGCGAAAGATTGCTTCTTCAAGAAGACTGAGGAGTATAAGCCGAAGCCCAAGTCAAATCACTATCAAAGAGATCCAAAGGCTCAAGTCTATATGTTGATGGATCAAGAGAATTCAGCTGAGCCATCCTTTAGGTATAACTTTAGTTCTTCTTCTATTAATTTTACTTATAGAAATAAAGATTGGTGGTTAGATTCTGGAGCTAATGTACATATTTGTTTTGATCATGGTTATTTTAAAACTTATCAGAAATCAAGTGGAGGAAGTGTAACATTAGGTAATGACTCTGTTGCACGTGTGCTTGGAGTTGGAGACATAGATTTGAAGATGACATCTGGAAAGATCTTAACTTTGAAAGGAGTGCGACATGTTCCAGAAATCAGAAGAAATTTAGTTAGTGGGTCATCCTTAGTCCAACAAGGATACAAGGTTGTTATGGAATCCAATAAAGTTGTAATTTCAAAAAATAATGTATTTGTTGGGAAAGGATTTATTAGTGAGGGGTTGTTTAAATTAAATGTACTTTCAGAAGTTAAAGTTATCTCTTCAAGTGTTTTCAATGTTGAATCTTCTAATGTATGGCATGAACGATTGGGACATGTACACTTAAAGAAAATTAAAAGAATGATGGATCTAGATTTAGTCCCTAAATCCAATCTAAACTTTAAGCATAAATGTGAAGTGTGTGTACAAGCCAAACAACCTAAAAGGCCTTATAAGTCTGTAGAAAGAAACACTCAACTCTTAGAGCTCATACATAGTGATGTATGTGATTCGAACAGACCACCTACTAGAGCAGGAAATAAGTATTTTGTGACTTTTATAGACGATTGTTCGAAATTTTGCTATGTGTACTTAATAAAAACTAAAGATGAGGTGTTTAATAAATTCAAGATTTATAAGACCGAAGTAGAGAATCAATTAGAAAGAAAGATTAAGAAACTCAGATCCGACAGAGGAGGTGAGTATACCCTTACTAATTTTAGCATCTTCTGTGAGGAATATGGAATAGTACATGAAATAACTCCGCCATACTCTCCTCAATCTAATGGAGTAGCTGAAAGAAAGAATAGAACTTTAATGGATATGGTTAATGCGATGTTGATAAGTTCTGGGCTACCTGAGAATTTGTGGGGAGAAGCAATTCTTACTGCATGTTTCATATTGAATAGAGTAACTGTGAAAGATAATGATAAGACCCCTTACGAAATTTGGAAGAAAAGAACACCTAATCTTAAAATCTTGAAAGTGTGGGGGTGTTTAGCTAAAGTAGCAATCCCTGAGCCTAAGCGAAAGAAAATAGGGCCTAAAACTATAGATGCTGTCTTTATAGGGTATGCTCAAAATAGTAGTGCCAATAAGATTCTTAGTTATAAACTCTGAGATTAGTGAAATTTCAAACAACACAGTTATAGAATCTAGAGATGCTACCTATTTTGAAGATATATTTCCTTATAAAAGTAAAATTTCACACCAAGTAATAGATAAATCATCTACTAATGATAAACCTTCCACTAGTACAAGTGCATCTAAGGAACCAGAAACACAATTAGAGTTAAGAAGGAGTAAAAGGTCTAGAATAGAGAAAAATTTTGGAGACGAATTTTATACCTTTTTAACAGAAGGAGATCCTACTACCTATAAGGAAGCTATGTCTTCTTTAGATGCTCCATTTTGGAAGGAAGCTATACAAAGTGAGATAGAGTCTATTATTCAAAATAACACTTGGGAGTTAACTAATTTACCTCCTGGAAATAAAACTATTGGGTGTAAATGGGTGTTCAAGAAGAAGTTAAAACCTGATGGAACCATAGACAAGTACAAAGCTAGACTAGTAGCTAAAGGTTTTACACAAAAGGAAGGAATAGATTACTTTGATACATATTCACCTGTATCTAGGATAACTACGATTAGAATTTTAGTTGCTTTAGCATCAGTGCATAATCTAGTGATTCATCAAATGGATGTTAGGACTGCCTTTCTAAATGGAGACATAAATGAAGAGATATATATGGAGCAACCTGAAGGTATTGTAGTTAAAGGTCAAGAACATAAGGTCTGTAAGTTAGTTAAATCCTTGTATGGTTTAAAACAAGCTCCTAAGCAATGGCATGAGAAGTTTGATAAGGTGATCTTAGAATATGACTTTAAGATTAATGAATATGATAAATGTGTGTACTACAAAGAGAGTAATGGAGAACATGTGATCTTATGTCTTTATGTTGATGATATATTAATATTTGGGACAAATTTGGAGATAGTAAATGATGTTAAGTCTTATCTTTCTAGAAAGTTTGACATGAAGGATTTAGGAGAAGCCTATGTAATTTTAGGAATGAAGTTGGAAAGAACACCTAATGGAATTACTCTTAATCAAACCAGTACAATAGAAAAGATGTTAAAAAAGTTTAATTATTTTGATTGCAAATCTATATCAACACCATATGATCTAAATGTGCATTTGAAGATAAATAATGGTGAACCAGTATCTCAACTGAAGTACTCACAAATGATTGGATCATTGTTATACATAGCAAATAAAACTAGGCCTGATATAGCATATGCTGTTGGGAGACTTAGTAGATATACTCATAATCCTAACAAAGATCATTGGATTGCTTTAGAGAGAGTCTTTAAATATCTTAGAGGAACCATGGAATACTCATTGTGTTATAAGGGATTTCCGAATGTAGTTGAAGGGTATAGTGATGCGAATTGGATAACAGACAATATGGATGTAAAGTCCACTTCAGGGTATGTATTTCTTTTGGGTGGAGCAGCAATATCTTGGGGATCTAAGAAACAAACTATTATCTCTCGGAGTACTATGGAGTCAGAACTTATAGCTTTAGATACAACTTGCTCTGAGGCTGAGTGGATTAAGAACTTGATGCTTGACATGCCTTTAGTCAATAAACCCATGCCTGCCATTTTCATACATTGTGATAGTAAGGCAGTAATAGAGTTAGTAAGGCAGGCACATACTAATAAGAAAATGAATAGACATTTGCAAGTGAGGTACAAATCAGTTAAAAGCCTATTGAATAAGAATATTGTATCTTTGGAATTTGTAAAATCTGAGAAAAATATAGCTGATCAGCTGACCAAAGCTCTTTCTAAGAGAGCTGTCATTGACTTGTCGAGGGGGATGGGCTTAAGCCCATAAGGGAGTCACCTAAGGAGGTAACCCAACCTTTATGATTGGAGATCCCATGAAGAAGGTTCAATGGGTAGAAACAATCCATATTGCGTGACTCATTTCAGCACTAATTTTAAGGAGAGAGTCTCCTGCTCATCCCTATGGCAATAGTGCTTTGATATGTGACGTTAAGGAAGGGTATTACCCTGAATGAGCCCGAGGCAGGCATACTTCTGCAGGATACAGGTCACATGTATTCTTGGAGGACTCACCTAAATGAGGGTTGTCGTGAGGCCGCGACCGTGAGAATTGGGCTGTTCTCTAATAACTCTCATGAGAATCAAGATTCAGCGCATGGCCATAAATAGCGCTAACCCGCACCAAGTCTATATCAATACTATGTGTGTGGCATGTTAAAATCTGGTCCAAAGGGTCTAGTTCAAGACTTAGTTCACTATGATCCTTCAGGTTAGAACTGTCAACACTAAGTGTAGGTTCAAGTCCGGAAGACACCTGCACCCATTGCATAGTATAAAGCTGCCCAAATTTCTCTATATATATATATGTGTTGCTGGTGGTCCAAACCGAGAACGTTTGGCACTGCGGTGTGAACGGGGTTCCGTCTGAGTTGTCTTGGTTGGTGTTGGTTGCGCTCCACCTTCCGCCAAGAAACCTGCAAACAAGCCTTGCACCACCACCAGGGTGGTGATGGCCCTCCGACGGTCAAGTCAGAGGAGATTGGAGGAGGAGGAGAGGTGATAATCGCAAGTAAGAGAGTGCTCTGGGAGATATTGCTCACCCTCCCCCCTTTCTCCCCCCAGCCGCATATATACCTGGCTGGGGGGTCTCTCAGGGGGGTTCGTTATCGTGGGGCACGATGGTGTGGCCACTGACATGGCCGTTACAGGGCGTCGTGGAGCAGCACCGGGTACGGCCACGTCAGGGCATAGTGGGGCTCCGCTTTGTACGGCTGATGCAGGAGATCGTGGAGCAGCATCGGATACAGCCGTTGCAGGGAGTAGTGGAGCAGGAGGCCGCGGCGTGCCTCTGGGGAATAGCCTGTCGTTATCAAGAGATCTCCGACTCGGGGTCGGAGCGCTGGATCAAGGGGCAGCCGACTCGGGGTCGGGCTGCGGAGCCGAGGATATCCGACTCGGGGTCGGATTGCTGGATCAAAGGGCAGCCGACTCGGGGTCGGGCTGCGGAGCCGAGGACGTCCGACTCGGGGTCGGAGCGCTGGATCAAAGGGCAGCCGACTCGGGGTCGGGCTGCGGAGCCGAGGATGTCCGACTCGGGGTCGGATTGCTGGATCAAAGGGCAGCCGTAGTCTTCCTGGGCGCGCGTGCCGGTCACGTGGGGCATGGCGGCTTATTTCCCCCGTAACAGTAGCCCCCCACTTCCGAGCCTGGAACCAGAAGGGGAACAGGTGAAGGGAGTGATGTTTCGGGATTGCCGCCGTTCCTCGGAGAGGCGCGCGCGCTTCGAGCTCCCCGCCCTTTTTATGGTGTATGGCGGTTATTGCTGACCTGGCAGTCTGAGGATTTCGGCGGACATCCTTCCTTAATGGTGTCGATTCGCCTTTGGGGCGCGAGCGACCCTTCGGCAGCCAGGCGTCCTCTGGCGTCATCGAGGCGTCACTTGCCTTTCCGCCTATTTAATCGGGGGCCTTTCCCCGTCCGTCTTCTTCTTTACAGATATTTTCAAGTTTCCCCTTTGCGCAGCTGTTGCTGCCGTCGGACTGTTCACTTGTTTCTCCTTTGGCGCTCTCGGAGCTGTTCTTACCTCTTTTCCGGTGAGTTTTCCCCATTCTTCTACTTAGGGCTCTCCATACTTTCCCCTCTTATACTAGTGTACTCCAGTCGCTCCGGTCTTTCCCCCCTTCCTGTCCCCGTCCTGACCGTAGGTTTATTGGCCATTAGGAATGGGCGAAGTGAGAGCAGACCAAATTAAGTCGGAGCTGGTCGCCACAGACTTAGACAGACTCGTGGCTCGGTACCACCTTCCCGAGGCCTGCAACGCCACGCTCCCGGGGCCTGAGGAGAGGATGTCCCATCCTCCTCCAGGGAAGATCGCCATCAATGAGGGCATTCTCCAGGCCGGGTTCCGCTTTCCCCCTTCGGACTTGGTCATGCAGGTGCTACGGGGTTTAAGAGTGGCACCGACGCAACTGGTGCCGAACTCGTGGCGGGCCCTGACGGTCTTCCAGGTTCTCTGCCGTATGCACGAGATCCCCGCCACCCTGAATGTTTTTTGGGAGTTCTACAGCCTGAGCGGCCACCCCCAGGACAAAGGGTGGTGGTGCTTCGCAGCGCGGCGAGGATGCGGCCTTGTCAAGGAGGCTCCTACCTCCATTCACAAATGGAAGGAGCGCTTCTTTTTTGTTGATGCAGATCCCTCTTGGGAAATCAGGGCGACCTGGGAGACCCCGATGAAGTCTCCGATCGGCCTATCGAGACTGTCAAGGGAGGAGTCCGATGGCTTTGGCCGCCTTGAAGGGGTTGGTTGCCGAGGGCCAGCTCCCCCGGTGGCCCGCCTTATTTCCGAGGATACTTTGGTGAATGTCGGTCTGAGCTCGGTCCCCACCGACCGTGAGTCCGCCACCGATTCTTTCTTGACTTTTTCCCTTCTTTCGTCCCGTTCTTTCCTTTGGTTTCTCCGTCTCCGACTATCCCGTCCTTTTTGCAGAGATCGACGACGTCATGCGGTCGGTGAAGACAAAGGCTGTTGGTAGGGCGTCCCTGCTGGAAGCAGCCCAGAGGAGGAAACGAGCTCTTCCGAGCGGGCCCCACCGGCGAAGAAGTCCCGTAAGGAGGTGCCTCCGACGCCGACCGACGAGTCCGGGCCCACCGATCAGGGAGACGTCGTGGGCACGGACCGGCAGCTGACGCTGTATCAGCCCTCCGGTGGTAAGATTGCCGCTACTTCCGGAGGTATCATCCGAGCCTGCCCGAGACGGACGGGTCGGACGTGATCGGTCCCCGACCCGGCCTTCGACTCGGTCGGCTCCTGATGACTCGAGGAGGGACGCGCCGAGGCCCCGACCGAGCGGACCCTATCAATTCCTGGGGTGACCCCCGCCCCGAGCGCGATCGGCCGGACTCTTCCCCAGGCGATGGATAGGGGTAAGGCTGCAGAACCACCGTCCGGCTCTGGGGAGAAATCGGGGTCTGCCTTCACTACCGATGGCGCCCGAAATCTCATCGAACAGTGCTGCTGGAGAAGGACCGTCGGCGGGTCCGGGAGTTGGAGGTCTCTGACGTTGGGGCTGCCAGCTGTGTCTGTCTCATGTCGGTGAGTGTTCTTCTGGCCGCTTTTCACCATTTATTGGCCCTGTTGTTCTCCGCCTGACTCCCTTATTTTTCCTATTTCTTAGCTCGCCCAGTACATGATCCGTCTGGAGGAGTGCTACAAGGAACAGGCGGGGCTTCTGGCGAAGGCCGAGGACCGGCTGAAAGCAGTGGAAAAGGGAGGCCAGGCTGTGGCAGGCAGGACGACCGGGGACTTCGAGGCGAGGCTCCGGGAGGCCGAAGAGCGGGCACTCGGCTTTGCTGCCCTCGAGAAGCAACTGTTGGAGGCTCAGGAGCAGCTCAAGGTTGCCTCGGGTCTCGAGGGCGAGGTCAAGAAGGCGGATGAGCGGGCCGAGAAGCAGTCCCGGAAGGCTGCCGACTACCGGGAGAGGTGGGAGAAGGCCCAGCGGTCAGCCGACAACGCCCGCAACCGAACCCGGTCTCTTGAAGCTAAGCTGGGCGAATTGGAGTCGGCCTTGGAGAAGTCCCGTGCGAGCGATCAGGAGCTTCATTCGCGCCTGACGGAGGCTGAGGCTGCTCGCATTGCTGCCGAAGCGAAGCACAAGGAGGCTCGGGCTGAGCTGCTGAGGGTCTCCACCGA
>NW_024069046.1:0-66785 GCF_009389715.1 Phoenix dactylifera | reverse complement strand
ACCCCGAGCACTCCCTTGTTTCACAGCCGAGAGCCCCTTCTTATAGGTCGCCCGAGCCTGATTGCGTATGGAGATGAGGAGGAACAGGCGCCTGGGATCGTGCACGGGATCTCTTCTTCGGAACGGACGCAGGATCATGGGAAGGCTGAGAGGTTGATTCGGGAAGGGAGGAGGCTGATCCAGTTGATTGGGCTGCCAGATTGGAAGCGGAAGGTTGGAAGGAGGACGTGGATCTGCTCCGGGATGCTTGGATGCTGGGAATCCGGAAGAGGCTTGCCGTCGGAAGGAGCTGGATTACCGGCTGCTGGGCGTGTGATCGACGGGAGATTTCATGCGCTGGTGAGGAGGCGATGATCCGTGGGATTGGAAGTGGAAGGCAGCTGGGTCTGCGGTGATCAATGGGAGGGATCACCGAGGAGGCGATGATGGCGGTGAAGACGTGGACGCGGGTGGCTTGATTACAGCTTGGATCACGGCTGTGAATTGGCTGCTGGAGGAATCGCGGAGGAGATGGATTCGTGGATGGCTGGGAGGAGAAACGGGCATTGCTGCATTACGGAAGATTGAGAGGAGCTGGAGATCCGATTGCTGGGAGGAGGCGTGGATCACGGACGCGGCATCGGAGGCTGGAGATGTGGACGTTATGGGAGGAGACGCAATGGATCTGGGGTCGTGATCGATGGGAGGCACCGCACGGGCCGGCTGCAAGGTGGGGATGACGCGGAGGAGCCGATCACGGCTTGATGGGCGTTGGGAGATCGCTGGAAATCACGCCTTGCTGGGACATGGATCATGGCTTGATGGACCACGGCCTTGGGGAGACGCCGGTGATGAGGTGGAAGATGAATACGGACGCGTGATGCTGGGAATCCGGAAGAGCTGGCACGGGTGCTTGGCTTGGCTGAAAATGGGTCATGTGCCAGTTTCTGCAATGGAATTGGGTTTGGAGGAAGGTCTGGGAGATACCATTTCCATCCAATTAGTCATATGAATAAAATAATGTGATATGAAATTTGGCTTGTAGACAGACGGACTAAGTTCGTCACGGGTCATCTGTTCTGACTAGAGGTCAGTTGCAAGTCTTTCAAGTCATGGGTCACCCAGCACCTTATAGTTATGACATGGCCAATTTAGATTTGCCCAAAATTATTTTCCAAAAGCACAAAAGAAATGGAGCGATTCGGACCCGAACCCGACTCGGACCCGAACCCGACTCGGACCCGATTTGAAGTCAAATTTGTACTCAATGTGCATTTTATCTCTAATTTATACTAATCTATGTTAAACCCGAATATAATATTGATCTAGTGAATTTATCATTATTAGTTAGCAATAACACTAATTTTAGTAACATGTAGGTCGCACTTTTGTGCTCTCATCACACCCCCCAACTAGCTTATTGCTAGTCTCTAGCAATTCAGTGCGAAAATGATAAAATGAGAGAGCAAATGTGTTATTTATTATATAAATATCTAAGATAAATACTCACTTTCGTAGAGCATTACGATTGCACTTAGCATGTGCAACAAGCCGTTAAACCCTAGGTTACCCTAGGGACGAGTGTTGTCTCGTGAGGGTTTGCAGTGAAGTTACCCACAAACTTCATGAGTCAGGAATTTCCAAATTTTAACTCGAAATTTGAACAAGTATTACTGTATGAAACTAGAATTGCAAGGACAATAGAGACTTGTTGTTATCATATTTAAACAGACTCTAACTCAAATTTCATTACACCCATCTATCTGCTAACAAGTCAAGAATGTAGTGAGGTGCAAGATAGTATCATATAAATGAGTGGCTTTTACTTTACTTCCAACATGATTACTTTAGTTTTCAAGACTTTCTAGAGTTAAATGGTAATGAACACCCCGGATTTATTTATTCATTTTTTTTTCATCATTTTTTTTTTCAGACTGAGTGCTAAGAAGAATGACTTGTGCAATATCTAGCCTTATTAAGCTTTCTAGCTAACCCATGTAGCGAGTGTTAGGCCAATGACTCCGATCCAGATGGCTCAGGGCACTAGGTGTAGAGACACCCTAACAGGCTTAATAACTCAGGTTAACTAGGCTTCAAGGCCAAATTAGTCACTCAGAGTTTACTCTCAATCATCCTCACCTTTTTACGCGAACACTCGCTGCTTGCCAGGCAGGCGGCCCGGTTACTCAGGAGAAGACTTAAATTAAACTCATTATTTATTTTATTTTGTCTTCTTCTTTTTTTTTTTTTTGGTTAGGCTAGGGTGTTCATGACACATAAACTCTAAATTATCCCAAAAATTAAAAGTATTCATATAGTCGTAAGTTTACATACCCCACTATTCATGTGCTTACGTGTAGGTGCTAACTCATCTTGTATCATGTTAGCAGAAGATAGGTGGGATGAAAACTTAAGCTAGAACTGCTATCATATTTCTTAACTCAAAGCTATTGTCAGAGCAATTCCTAGTTTGTACAGCCAAAAAATTAGAGTTTGAGTTAAAAATTTGAAATCCCCCTTTTTTTATTATTTTTTTTAAAATTTTAATAAATTTTTTTAATTTTTTTAATTGCATAAAAAAATCAAAAATATTCTCTTCCTTTTTTGAAGAAAAATAAAAAATATTCTCACCCCCATACCTAAATCTAACATTGTCCTCAATGGTTTAAAGAAAATTTAAAGCAGTAAGAGGACAGAGGAAGAAGGTACCTGATATGGGCGGGTAAATTGGGGCAAAATACCCCCAAACCTACATTTTTTTTTTTTTGAGAATATTTACATGTTGGGTTGCCTCCCAAGAGCGCTAAGTTTTATGTCTTCAGCCAGACAAAATGTAAATCCCCATTTTTTTCAACCATTATCTAAGAATGGTTTTGGAAGAGTCCAAGGAAGAACAGTTGGCTGGTGACGATTTATGCTTATAAGAGGAACAGAACTAGGGGGTGCATGCTCGACCACTTCCTCAGAATGGGCAAGGTAAGCTTCTAAAGGGATCCTTATTATAAGTTTGTAAGAAAGTCTCCTGAACCAGACTTTCAATCATGTCAACTTCATTGATTTCTTTGTCGTCTGGTGGTGTCTACTTATATTAAAGACATTAAGTTCGACTTTCATATTGCCAAAAGATAACTTCAGCATCCCATTCCGACAATTGATCACAGCATTTGCTGTGGCTAAGAAGGGTCTACCTAAAATTATAGGTGTGTGATTGTCTGGATGTATTACAGGTTCGGTCTCAAGGAGTAACGAAGTCCACAGGATAGTAAAACTCATTTACTTTCACTATTACATCCTCTACAATCCCCTTGGGGTACTTCACTGTCCTATCTGCTAAGAAAGGGTAATATTTGTAGGCTTTAATTCCCCCAAACCTAACTTTTGGTACACATAGTAGGGAAGTAGATTTACACTGGCTCCTAAATCTAATAGAGCTCTTTGGATGATCGTCTCTCCTATTTTTATTTCAATAGTTGGGCAACCAGGGTCTTTGAATTTCGGGGGCAATCTGTTGTTGAATGAGGGATGAGGGCTTGTGCAGCCATAACAGCTTGCCTAGGAATACTTGTTTTTCTTTTGACCGTGGTGAGGTCTTTCAAGAATTTTGTATAGGAAGGAATTTGTCTTATGGCATCGAGAAAAGGTATATTTATTGAACAGTTTTAAAGACTTCCATGATTTCATCAAAGTTAGATTGTTTCTTGGAGTCCTGAAGTCTACTGGAAAAGGGAACCTTGGGTTTGTATGTTTCTATGGGTTCTTCCTTTTTGTCTGATTTATCCTGTTCTTGACCCTTCTTCTGAATAGGGTTCTTATCGGATTCAGTTTTATTTTCTTTTTCATGTTCAGAAAGTTGGACTTTATTGTCCCACTTGCTTGCCAGACCTTAAAGTGGTAATCGCCTGGACTTCATAGGTCGGATTTCCATTAGAATTGATTTGATACTGACCTATCTGACCTTGATTTTGTTGTCTACTAGGGTTAGGCACTGGTTGACTAGGTAGTTCACCTTTCTTCCTATCCCCTAGAGAGTTAGCTATTTGGCTCAGGCTAACCTCAAGTTTTGCAATTGCTTGCGCATGGAATTGGTTAGTTTGAGCTTGGGCTGTATTGGTCTGTTGTTGTTGTTTGATAAAATCTTGTTGTTGTTTCATCATATTAGCCATCATGGTTTCTAATTGTGAAGGTTGCTGTGGGATAGGGGCATTTATAAGGCGGTACAGATGGAACCAAAGGTTGGTTCATTTGTGGTGGACCTATCATGGGGAAGTTGTTTTGAAAACCTGGTGGACCACTTTGATGCTGAATAAGTTCATTTTGCTTGTATGAGAAATTTGGGTGGAACCTATTATCAGGGTGGTAAACTGGGCTGAACGAGTTGGGAGTGGGCTTCTTAAAGGCACTATATGAATTTAGAGCATTTGCTTGCTCGGCCTTTATGATGGACAGATTAGGGCAGCACTCCACTAGATGCTCCGGACTGTTACACAAGACACACAAACTATATGACTCGTGTTCCACTTTCATGATGGGATTTGACTCTTTGTATGAACTCGAACTAGTGGAAACAGTAAAAGCATCAAACTTTTTACTTAAATTGTTCATCCCATTCACTAGGTTGGACATAACATTTTTGAGTTCTGGGTCTGTTTTTATTTCATAATTACCTGGTTTTCTAGACCCGAACTCATCTCTATTTACTTCCTCACCATAGCTACTCCAATTTTGGGCGTTCTCGGCTAAGTCAACAAGAAATTCATAGGCTTGATCCGGGGTTTGGTTCATAAACCTACCCTTGTGCATGGACTCAATCATGTTTCTATGTGCCGGAGTTAGTCCTTTATAAAAGAAATGTACTAGATCAGCCTTGTCAAGCCCATGGTGCGGGCACTTGACTAACAGATCATGGAATCTTTCCCAAAGTTGGGAAAAATTCCTCCTCAGATTTTCCTCTAAAAGTTCTGATGGCATCCTTAATTTTTTCAGTTTTTACCATGGGATAGAACTTAGCCATGAACTTCCTAGACAACTGTTCCCATGATGTGATGGAATTTGAAGCAAGGGAATACAGCCATGCAGCAGCACGATCTTCTAAAGTCATGGGAAACAATCTTAATTTAATACCCTCTTCATCTAAGTTTTGATTTCTAAATGTTTGACAAATTGTCAAAAACTTGTTTAGATGAATATAGGGTTGTTCACTCTCGAAACCCATGAAACTTGGGTAACATGTTTATTGTTGCAGCCCGAATTTCAATTGGGCTGCATTATTTATTGGCAATACTATACATGTAGGTGGACTAGCGGATGCAGGAGCGAATAATTCATTCAGGGTTCTAATATGTTCACCCATTATAGAGATCGACGGTTGGTTTACAGTTCGCAGGTTATGATGAAAAGTTCTGTCAATCTCAGGATCAAATGGGGTTAACTTATCCCTTAATGACCTTCTACCATGCATACATTTTCCACAACTTAATTAGACTCAAATTTTTTTTTTTTAACGAAATCCTAAAAGATAAGAAGAAGGGCTAGACCAAGATGACCACAATCAACACCACACAATAATTTGACCCTATTAATTTTAGAGCTAAGTGAGGTTTAGTAGCTTCTTATATCTAGTTGCATAGAGACTTATCAGTGTTAAAAAAGTTCCTGAAATTCTCTCTAGATTAGACAGCTCCTAATCTCCCTTTCAGATTAAGCTTGAGCTTACCAGTTAAGTGATCCAGTAACCAGTGACCAGAAAAGTCCCGGGGTGTGCAGTGGTGCCAGAAGGGATACACCGATACCACAATACCCGTAACAGTTCTCACTGTTGTAAAACTTTCCTAGACATCACCAATTACTAAATCCTCACTGGAGTGGCTTTCAGCCGCTTCTTTCCAAGAGCCTAATTGAGCTCAAAACCCTAAGGCCAACGTCTAATTTGATTTTAATTTAATTTGGCTTAGGATAAGTATGCAAGGTGGTGATTTTTTGGGCTAAGGACAGGTAATGACTTCCCGACCTTATCTTTTTAATGGGTTTTGCCCTTAATTACTTTATGCAAATGCTTAATACTAAATGCAGCAAATAATCAATATTTTTTTTTAAAGGTTATGCAATGTCATTAGGTTGTACTGATTAAATGAGCAAGCAATTTTTTTTTTATTTTTTTTTATTTTTTTTAGCAATAATTTGAATGTAAACTAAACACAATCCTTATGCGTCAGTCAATCTCCGAATGCCCGTTGAATAAGCTCTGGAGATTACTCCGTGAGGAGCCCCCAATAAAGGTATGATAACCTCGGAGGATTGCACCTTATCAATTACTAGCAAAAATAATATTTTTTTGAATTTTTTAATTTAATTAATTTTTTTAACTTTTTTTTTTGAATTTCAAATTTCGAATCACAAAATTCAAATTTTGAATTTAAATTTTTGAATTTTTGAATTTTTGAATTTTGAAATATATTTTTTTTTCAATTTTTTTTTGAATTTTTTTTTGAATTTCAAATTTCAGAATTTAATAACTACGAAATTATTAACTGAAAATAATAAAAATAAAAACTTACTACCGGAGTGCGTTCACTCCGGGCATCCAAAATCCAATTTGATCTTCGTGATCGTTCTTGCTTCTCGATTTGCCTCCCCGGCAACGGCGCCAAAATTCTGTTCGTTCTTTTCCTGTCTACCTAAAAATATGCTAGACAGATCGTTGTTAGAACCGACGAACAAAAGTTAATTTAAATTATACTCTTACCTTTCCTACTCGAAGAATAGTGGTTGTAAGAGGTCGATCCACAGGGAGGCGATTGGAGTTGCATAAAAATTAGAACGTTCACTCGGATTTGAAATCGATTTTTGAATTATAAAAGAAAAAACATTATTTTGAGGATGTTGATATGATTTTCTAATTGAAACTAACTAAAGGGAAGAAAGAAAACTTGTAATTGAATTCTAATGTAGAGTAGGGGTCGATTCCTGAAGACGTAATATAAATGAAAACTGCAGATCGAATATCGAAGAAAAATTTTAAAATTATCTTAAAACTAAGAATTCCAAAATGCATAAAATGAATTGCAGAAATTAAATTGAAGCTTAAAACATAGATTGCATAAAAGATAAATGTATGGATTGCATAAAAGGAAAATTACAAAAATAAAATGAAGATTGGAAGCTTAATGCTTCCTCCTTCTACAAATAAAAGAAAAACAAGAAAATTGCATTTTCTTTCCCTCTCTCTCCCACGGTGGGCCTTCAACATAAAATATATATTTTTTTATTTCTTTCTTCTTCCCAAGAACAGAGCAATGCTCTGTTTATTGGCCTCCACCCCGAGCACTCCCTTGTTTCACAGCCGAGAGCCCCTTCTTATAGGTCGCCTGAGCCTTGATTGCGTATGGAGATGAGGAGGAACAGGCGCCTGGGATCGTGCACGGGATCTCTTCTTCGGAACGGACGCAGGATCATGGGAAGGCTGAGAGGTTGATTCGGGAAGGGAGGAGGCTGATCCAGTTGATTGGGCTGCCAGATTGGAAGCGGAAGGTTGGAAGGAGGACGTGGATCTGCTCCGGGATGCTTGGATGCTGGGAATCCGGAAGAGGCTTGCGTCGGAAGGAGCTGGATTACCGGCTGCTGGGCGTGTGATCGACGGGAGATTTCATGCGCTGGTGAGGAGGCGATGATCCGTGGGATTGGAAGTGGAAGGCAGCTGGGTCTGCGGTGATCAATGGGAGGGATCACCGAGGAGGCGATGATGGCGGTGAAGACGTGGACGCGGGTGGCTTGATTACAGCTTGGATCACGGCTGTGAATTGGCTGCTGGGAGGAATCGCGGAGGAGATGGATTCGTGGATGGCTGGGAGGAGAAACGGGCATTGCTGCATTACGGAAGATTGAGAGGAGCTGGAGATCCGATTGCTGGGAGGAGGCGTGGATCACGGACGCGGCGTCGGAGGCTGGAGATGTGGACGTTATGGGAGGAGACGCAATGGATCTGGGGTCGTGATCGATGGGAGGCACCGCACGGGCCGGCTGCAAGGTGGGGATGACGCGGAGGAGCCGATCACGGCTTGATGGGCGTTGGGAGATCGCTGGAAATCACGCCTTGCTGGGACATGGATCATGGCTTGATGGACCACGGCCTTGGGGAGACGCCGGTGATGAGGTGGAAGATGAATACGGACGCGTGATGCTGGGAATCCGGAAGAGCTGGCACGGGTGCTTGGCTTGGCTGAAAATGGGTCATGTGCCAGTTTCTGCAATGGAATTGGGTTTGGAGGAAGGTCTGGGAGATACCATTTCCATCCAATTAGTCATATGAATAAAATAATGTGATATGAAATTTGGCTTGTAGACAGACGGACTAAGTTCGTCACGGGTCATCTGTTCTGACTAGAGGTCAGTTGCAAGTCTTTCAAGTCATGGGTCACCCAGCACCTTATAGTTATGACATGGCCAATTTAGATTTGCCCAATATTATTTTCCAAAAGCACAAAAGAAATGGAGCCGATTCGGACCCGAACCCGACTCGGACCCGAACCCGACTCGGACCCGATTTGAAGTCAAATTTGTACTCAATGTGCATTTTATCTCTAATTTATACTAATCTATGTTAAACCCGAATATAATATTGATCTAGTGAATTTATCATTATTAGTTAGCAATAACACTAATTTTAGTAACATGTAGGTCGCACTTTTGTGCTCTCATCACATTTTTCAATGTTTAACAGGATCCCTCATATTACTGATGCAACTACGGTAAAATGCTTCTATCCTCCATATGCATCATATTTTCGTCCAAAATAAAAATAATAAAAAAAATAAAATAATAATAAAATAATAATAATAATATAATATTATTAAAAAATAAAAAAAATAAAAAAATAATAAAAAAATACTGAGGACAACGTCTGGTCTAGGTTGGGGGGTATAGGATTCGAATTTTTAAAAAAAAATTTCGTATTTTTAAATATTTCATCTCAAAAAAAAATCTAATTTCTATGTTTTAGTGCTGAAATGATAAACACACGAAGTATATAAAAACTAAAAAGCCCAATGACTAGTCAGGAGTAAGACAATTTCAGTTCTTTTCATTAAAAGTTCTTTTATTTTGAGTTGTAAGATAATTTTTACTTTGAAATTTCACAACACACATGGCCTGCACTTCTAAGGATTAGGTTCAACATTATGTTGTTAAATCTGGTAGCAACCTTGAGTCCTGATGAATCATACCTATCTAATTCACCATGATCTCATTTAAAAAAAAAAGTGAATTTAGTCAGATACATCGAAAAGGGCTACCTATTGTCAAAGGTCAGCAGGCTTGTATGAGGAACCCGAGCATAGGTCCGTAGGGAAGTCTTGATGCCCAACACCTTATGCCATCTGGTATGGGAGTGTTGACTGAATGCTCGCTACACGGAGGAATCATTACAAGAGTAAAAGTGCATAATTTATTTATATAAAAAAAAAAGAAAGAGAAAATAATATTGACCTTGAAAAAGACGATAGTGTGAAAGCCATCGTTGAAAAAAAAAAAATTCGAGTAAACTGGAATATTACAGATAAAGCCCATGAGGTATAAAGTAAACATCCACAACTCTCGAAATCCTGCAAGATAGGATGATTTTGAATCAGTGATTAAGTCTTATCAGACCAATTCTTGGAAACTACTAGTTTTAGCAGTATTTTGGAGATCTAAAGCCTTAGCTTGTGTACGATCCAGATTTCACCGAGCACTCAAGTACAAAAAGTCTTACAACTTCCTAACGGAAACTTAATGACCTCAACTTGAATTGCATCTTGACCTAGGATTTGGGTTGACTTAGTAATTAAAACTTTGTGTGCTTTCGAAATTATTGGCACTTATGCATTTGAAATTAGATTTTATAAAATAGTAAAATAAATTCTTTGGGCAGAGACAACAGTTTGTAGGTATCTGAGCCGGAAACCCTCACGAGACAAAACTCGTCCACTAGGGCCACCTAGGGGTTTAAAGCCTTATTGTATACGGTAAATGCAATCGCAATTCCTGCGAAAGTGAGTTCGTTTTTTTTTATTTTATTTTGCTCAAGGACTAGCAAAATGTAGGTTGGGGGGTGTGATAAGTGCTAAATAATGCATAAATTAATATCTTATTCATAGCACTTATCATTATTTTAATTCACATATTTTGAAATTCAATTAAAAAATTATGTTACCATCATCATTGCATTTTAATAAATTATTAAAGGTAATTCGAGTTTTACTTATTTACTGATTGAGCTTAATGTATGCAGGTCAAGTCACGCTTAGTTAGGTAAAGCCTAAACTACACTGCATTATTTCACAATTTTACATCCTCCAGAGTCGACTCCAAGAACACTTCTCCAAAACCCAGTGCTTCCCATTAATTTCTGACTCTTCACACGTTTACCTAAATTTCTTCCCACTCCTTCCAACTTTTTCCACATAATCCAACTCTCCTATTTTAATAAAATCCCTTCAAATTATTTGTTTCTCCGATCTCAAAGTATACCATCTAGTTGCACGGATCCCAAAGCCTCATCCCATCTCAGCCATTCATCTTGCATCCACGTCACCAGGCATCCTTCACTTCGCTCATTCCATCCTCCGTGTTTGGATATTCCGTGATGACTTCCTAGCCGAACAACCACCAGCCTCATATTCTTCTGCTAGATCCCAGCCGCATTTAGCCATCGGCAGAATCCTCAAACTCCCAAACATGGATCTCAGCTCTGCTTCTATCTCGGTCCCACGGTTATCCTCCCGTTCGCGATGACAACCACCCACGGATAACTCCCAGCCGAGATCCTCTCGTCATCTTCCTAACCTCCCAACTCCACGCTCCCAAGTTCATTTCCTCTTCCGATTCCTTCTCAAACCGAATCTAGATTAGAACAAAAGCATCCCTGTTTCTCCGTGACATCCTCCACATCCTTTCCGAGCTTATCTTCCCAAGGAATGAACCAACTCCTTTCGCTCCCAGCTCAACCTCAAGTCCCAGCTTCATCTCTATCGCATTTCAGCTCCCTAGCTTCCATCCGCAAGCCATTCCAAGCTTCACGGAATAAAACTGGACTCCCAGCTGCCAGCCGTGAACTTCATCCGCATCATCCTCTGTTTCGGAACAGAGAAGCATCTTTATCTTCTTCCAGCTCACGGATCTTCTTCCCAACCAAATCCAAACGTATTATCCCCTGCTTCGGATAAGTCTCAAACTCCCTCCGGATCACACATCCTTCTGCATCCAAAGATCCTCTATTCCTCTACCGAACTCAGGATCCGATCTTACCTCCTAGCTCATGGATTCGTCTCCTCTTCCGGCTTGATCCCAGCTCCTCCCAGCCAAGATCCCAACATCCAAGTTCATCCCCTGCATCTCGTTCGCATCTTTCCCAACTTCCGGATCATTCCACGTCCACAGATCCACCGTTCCCAAGCTTCCTTTCTTCCGGATTGAGTCCATCGACACGGGGTAAAATCCAAATCCTTATCCAAACAGCATCCCATCCGAGATTCTCCCGAGCTTCATGGATCACGGATCATCACCTTCTTCTGCATCCTCCACGCGTCCGGATCAACTCAATCCAGCAGCGGCGGATTACTCTGCTTCGGAACAGATTTCTAGCACTATCTGGGATTCATCTTCATCTCGTGACCAGCCAAATCCCGAGCTTCACAGGTTGTTCTCCCATCCGGATCAACTCTATCCAGCAGCGTCCTTATCATTCCACTCGCACGTGAAGCAAAAAGAGGGGAGAAAGGAGGGCTGGTGAATGCTATAAAAGGAGGAGGAGACGGATCCCATGGAGATCATCTCTCCTGAGGTCAAGTTCCCACAAAAAAAAAAAAAAAAAAAGAAAGAGAAAACTTTTGGGTATTCCGGGAATAACTTCCCATATAGAAAAAAATAAAGTGTTGAGAGGGAGTTCTTCGATGGAAGTCGCCAGAGGAAGAAAGAAAGAAGAGCTGGTCGCGATGGAAATCTTCTCCACTGCTGCGGCTATTCAATTCTCCATGCAGGGCTGATCTCCTCTCCAATGCTGGATGCAACCCTAACAAAGGGACACGATTTTTTTGTATTTTTGATTTTTATTCTTAGAGTTGTATAAACTTTATTTTGCTCTGAATGAATATTTTATTTCATCTCATATTTAATTTTTGTGATTTTAAATATGACGTTTATACAACTGTTCTTCATGATCACTAAGTAAATATAAGATAGTCCATGCTTAGGGAAGATGCAATATCCTGCCACATTAGTTTAGGGTAGACATTTCATGCCAACTGAAGATGGATTATTCCCAATTACTTTTGTAAATTTCTATTTAAATGCTTATTAGGCTTGTAGCCAATTTGCATGTTAATCCAAGAATAAATTAAAATACAAATAACCCTTGTTCCGATGTTAGTGGTGAATTCCTTGCCCTAGGTATCCCTCAAACTGATATTATTTTAATTGCATTTATTTATTAAATTTCTTAGTTTAATTTTCTTCACAAACTCTTCCTTTTAAATATTTTTATTTTTTTAAGAAAAGCAACTGTACCCCAATCCTTGTGGATCGATACCTGTAATCACTATCCTACCAGATACGTGCTATTGCGTGGTCTTTAAAGTTGACTATTATCTCCCTCTCGATCTTTCCTTGCCGGGGGGGTTGGGGAGGAAGAAGGCCCTACGGGCCGAACAGGGCCAAGCATGGGCCCTGTTCACCGTGGGCCCGACCTGGGCCCGGTTCACTGTGGGCCCAACTTGGGCCCAGTTTAAAAAAAAAAAGAAAAAAAGAAAGAAGAGAAGAAAATCCGAAACTCAGTTCAACTCTGAACCATAACCCGGAGCCCGAACCCGAACACGAATCCGAACCCAAAACCCGAAACCCGAAATCTGAAACTCCGAACCTGAAATCCGAAACCTAGTTCACACATGAAATCCGAAACCCAAAACCTGAAACTTGAAACCCAGAACCCGAAATCCGAACCCATTTGGCAAATAAATAGAATTTTGCAGTTAAGCTCTTGACAGTATATTATTTCACAAAAGAGTATTCTGTAATTTATGTTTGGTCCCTATAAGAAAGATTGTTACATAAATAATCCATTAGAGACCACCTTTGGGGGCCCTATTTGGCCGGGTCTATGCGGGCCCATTGGGCCGTATCCGATATGGGCCCTATCGGGCCGTATCCGATTATGGGCCAACTCTGAGTCCTGTTGGGCCGTGTCCAATAGTATTATTTTTGAATTTTGGTTAGTTCTAAAATTAACAAGGAATTAATTAAATTTAAACAGGTGAACCTAATCCGCCTACCTGAAGTAGGAATCAAGCGAGAAAATGTAAGTAACTTAATACTTCAAGTGTGATTTCTAAATTATTTAATAGACTGATTATGTTTTGACATATGTTTTGTATTCAGTAAAATAGGTCAGGCATGTTAAATTTTATTTGAAAATCATGTTACATGCTCTGAAATCCATGAATATAATTGGACAATTTCTGAAATATATTTTTATATATATATGCATTCTCAGCATGGCTATGATCTGTTCTGTTCTATTCTGGCCCCGCCAATGAAGATTATACATTGGACCTGTCGACTTGTAATCTGTAAGAAACCGGTTTTGACACCGCGCCATCGGTGATTAGAATAGTGGTTTCTGAACACCGTTGCCACCGGTGACTAACAATAGTGGTTTCTGGCACTCTATACAACCCATGCTACTGGGTTACGTGGCCGTAGCCTATCATGTTGAGATTCTGATATCAGAGTTTTCAGAAAAATGATAATAAGTTTTGAAAATAGCAAAACAATAATATTTATTATTTATTCCAGACATTATCCTGTATTTTGTGTTGGGGTATGTGGAGACCATTGGTGATGAAGAGAATTGAAGGAGAATAAATTTTGCATAGTTTTTGTCTGGCGGACTGTCGGAGTCGACTCGAGCTACAGTCGAGTCGACTCGGGAACAGTCGAGTCGACTCGAGGTCCGTCGAGTCGACCCGGGAGAAGAAAGGCCGAAAAACCATGTTTCTGTCTGGACTGTCAGAGTCGACTCGAGCTACAGTCGAGTCGACTCGAAGCATCATCGAGTCGACTCGAGCTACAGTCGAGTCGACCCGAGATCGTGCCAGTTATTCTGGGAGTTGTCCAGACGTGCCAGAGCCGACTCGAACTGTAGCCGAGTCGACTCGAGCTCGCGGAAAATCTTACGGATGAGTTTCTTTTTGGTGTTTTTGTTGGCGTTTCGACGGCTATGATCATCTGAAGGTCTTGAGACTATATATAGGACTCATGAGAGCCCTAGGGTAAGGTTTTTGCCGTATATTTGAGAGAGACTCTTGTTTGTGAGGCTAGGGTTCTAGAGAAGAAGAGGATTGGGATCCTACTTCTTGTGCAAAGGGAATTCTGTGTGAATCTCTTGTAGATCGATCGCATGTGATCGTTCGGGCGTGTGCTATCTCTGTAATCAGATCATCCTAATTGAGATTTGGAGCGGTGGAGGACGTAGGCTACTTGTAGCCGAACCTCGTTACATCTTTGTGTTTGATTTGCTATTTTTCTTCCTTTTTCTTCCTTTGATCTTTGATAATCCGTTGCGGTGCTCAAGTGTTTTACCCTACTGATACCAGCGGTAATCTTTTGCCCTTCGTAGCGGAAGCGAAGTGGTGATCCTTGAGTCCGGTGTCGAGGGAGCGAGAGAGTGCTTATCCGTTCGCTTCTCTCCTTGCTTGTCCGACGTCGGTGGCGGCACCGGTGTGAGTGGGTTCCGGTGCGGGTCGCTGACAACAAGTGGTATCAGAGCTATTGGTTTTCTGCGATGGCGGATGAAGGAAAGGTGCGAATTGAGAAGTTCAATGGCACGAACTTCGGATTTTGGAAGATGCAAATAGAGGATTACCTTTACCAGAAGGATCTCTATTTACCTCTTGGAGGTAGAGCAAAGAAACCAGAGAAGATGTCCGATGAAGACTGGGAGGTCCTCGATCAGAAGACGCTCGGCACCATTAGATTGTCACTTGCATCCCAAGTGGCATTCAACATCAAAAACGAGAAGACGACGATGGAGTTGATGGCAACATTGTCGCGGATGTACGAGAAACCCTCAGCATCAAACAAGGTATTTCTCATGAAGAGGTTGTTTAATCTTCGTATGAAAAATGGCGGCAGCATAGCTGAATACCTCAACGAATTCAATGGACTCACGGCCCAGTTGGAGTCAGTGGAGATTAGTTTTGACGATGAGATTCGGGCATTGCTAATCCTCTCCAGATTGCCTGATAGCTGGGAGGGCCTGGTGATGGCGGTGAGCAACTCTTTGGCGACGGGGAAGTTGATCTTTGATGACGTTGTGGGAGTGCTTCTAAGTGAAGAAGCAAGAAGGAAATCTTCTGGAGCTACGGAGTCGTCTGGAAGTGTACTAAACACCTCTGACCGGGGAAGACAAAAGAAGGACGGTCGATTTCGAAACGACTTGAAGTCGAGATCCAGCAGGTCTCGAGCACCTCAGAACAAGGGAGTGAAGTGCTGGAACTGCGGGGAGACGGGGCACTTTAGGAGGGACTGCAAATCTCCTAAAGGGAAGCAAGGCGATCACACCGAAGGAGTCAGCAAGGATCTGGCAAATCTTGCTGAAGACGGTGATATGGATGCCCTCGTTCTATCTTTATCTACCTGTGACGAGTCTTGGGTGATAGACTCGGGCGCGTCTTTCCATGCTACATCCCAACGGAAGCTTCTTGGAGGATATGAGAAGGAAGACTTCGGCAAAGTCTACCTAGGGGATGGAGAGCCTTGCACCATACAAGAAAGGGGAAGCGCGGAAGTGAAGTTGATTTCTGGATCTTCACTTGAGCTTGAGGACGTACGGCACGTGCCTCAACTGCAGAGAAATCTGATTTCTGTTGGACAGTTGGCGAGCCAGGGGTACAAGACTATTTTCACAGCTGATCAGTGGAAGATATCCAGGGGCTCGTTGACGGTGGCTAGTGGCAAGAAGGTTGGGACACTTTATGTCGCCAACGGCACGGAGAACTCTATTGGAGTTGCTGCAGCAGATGTGGACGCCAAGTTATGGCATTGCAGACTTGGGCACATGAGTTATCAGGGACTGGAGGTGATGCACCAGTTGGAAAAGCTGCAGGGTCTCAGGAGTGTTGAGATGGACTTCTGTGAGGATTGTGTTCTCGGAAAGCAGAAGCGTGTTTCATTCAACAAAGAAGGAAAACCTCGGAAGCAAGAAAAGCTAGATCTCGTGCACACGGACGTGTGGGGGCCTGCACCAGTTTCTTCCATTGGTGGATCTCAGTACTATGTTACTTTTATTGATGATGCTACCAGGAAGCTTTGGGTGTTCTTCTTGAAGCACAAGTCAGAGGTATTTGGGGTCTTCAGAAGATGGCAGGCGATGGTAGAACTCAAGACAGGAAGGAGGTTGAAATGCCTGAGATCGGACAACGGTGGTGAGTATTGTAGCAGGGAGTTTGAGGACTACTGTGCAGATGCTGGGATCGTCAGGCAGAGGACAGTTTCAGGGACACCACAATAAAATGGAGTTGCTGAAAGGATGAACAGAACAATTAATGATCGTGCCAGGAGCATGAGGATACATGCTGGATTGCCACAGCAGTTTTGGGCGGAAGCAGTTAACACTGCTGCCTACTTGATCAACAGAGGGCCATCAAAGAAACTTGAATTTGGGATTCCTGAGGAAGCATGGACAGCGAAGAAGATTGATTTGGCGCACTTACGAGTATTCGGTTGTACCAGTTATGTCCATGTTGATTCAAGTGAAAGAAGCAAACTAGACGCCAAATCAAAGAAGTGCATTTTCGTTGGATACGGAGGTCAACTGTTTGGGTACTGGCTGTGGGATCCCGAACACAGGAAGATCATTCGTAGTAATGATGTGGTATTCAATGAGAAAATGCAGCAGAGCTATGAATCAGAAACAAAACCTGTTGAGCCGTGTTTTGTGGATCCTGAAGAGGAGTCTGCAAATTCTGATCAGAAGACTCAGTCAGAGCAAGAACCTGAAGCATTGGCACCCCCTCCACAACTAAGAAGGTCCACTCGTAGTACTCATGGGAAGCCTCCTCAAAGGTATGATGGGACTCTTAGTTATTTGCTGCTCACAGATAATGGCGAACCTGAATGCTTTACGGAAGCATTGGAGGTTGATACCAGGAAGGAGTGGGAGTTGGCCATGGATGATGAGATGAAGTCATTGGAGCAGAATCAAACTTGGGATTTGGTGGATCTGCCCAAGGGGAAGAAAGCACTGTCAAACAAATGGGTTTACAGGCTGAAGGAAGAGCAGGATGGGAAGAAGCGGTACAAGGCCAGGCTGGTTGTAAAAGGATTTCAGCAGAGAGCAGGTATCAACTTCACAGAGATTTTTTCTCCTGTAGTCAAGATGAGTTCTATTCGAGCGGTGCTGAGCATGGTGGCAGTAGAGGATCTTCACTTAGAGCAGCTTGATGTGAAGACGGCCTTTCTCCACGGAGATCTCGATGAGGAGATATATATGCAGCAGCCGGAGGGATACATTGCAGCTGGCACGGGTGACTTAGTCTACAAATTAAAGAAAAGTCTCTATGGTTTGAAACAGGCACCCAGACAATGGTATCTCAAGTTCGATAGTTACATGCTTGAGATAGGATACAGAAGATGTCAGGAGGATCACTGTTGCTACTTCCGGGACTTCGGTACATCTTACATTATCTTGCTATTGTATGTTGATGACATGTTAGTTGCAGGAGCTAGCATGCATGAGATTGCAAAATTGAAGCTGAAGCTGTCAAGAAAATTTGCAATGAAGGATCTAGGAGCAGCGAAACAGATCCTTGGGATGCGGATCAGCAGAGATAGGTCTAAACATATCCTCAGACTATCTCAGGCGGAGTACATCAGCCGAGTACTCAGGAGATTCTGCATGGAGGGTGCCAAACCTGTTGGCACACCGCTGGGTGCCCACTTTAGGCTTTCAAAAGGGCAAAGTCCGAAGACGCGGGTGGAGGAGCTCAATATGTCAAAAATCCCGTATGCATCGGCAGTGGGGAGCTTGATGTACGCTATGGTGTGTACGAGACCAGACATTGCTCAAGCAGTGGGAGTTGTGAGTCGCTTTATGAGCTGCCCAGGCTTGGAGCATTGGCGCGCGGTCAAATGGATACTGAGGTATCTGAGAGGCACTGAGCACATGTCATTGTGCTATGGAGGTTCTGAGATCCGGTTACAGGGCTCTGTGGACTCAGACATGGCAGGAGACTTGGACGGCAGGAGGAGCACGACAGGGTACTTGTTCACCTTGGGCAGTGGAGCCGTCAGTTGGATTTTCAGGTTACAACCAGTTGTTGCATTGTCGACTACGGAGGCGGAGTATGTGCCAGCCACAGAGGCGTGCAAGGAACTAATATGGCTTTAAGGCTTGATGAAGGAGCTTGGGAAGGAGCAGAAGGATTGCATGTTATATTCAGATAGTCAAAGTGCAATTCATCTGGCGAAGAATTCAGCTTTCCATTCAAGGACGAAGCATATTGACATACGGTACCACTTCGTGAGGTCATTACTCGAGCAGGGACTTGTCAAGTTGGAGAAAATTCATACAAGTCAGAATCCTGCAGATATGTTGACGAAGGTCGTCACGGTGGAGAAGCTGAGGAGTTGTTCAGCTTCTGTTGGTCTTCACGCTTGAAGACGTTGAGGAGGCATCGTACCAATTTCACTAGGATGATCCAGTTGCAGTGGGAGCACAGAGGAGAACCAAGTAACAAGAGGATATACCCAAGGTCTCCAAGTGGGAGATTGTTGGGGTATGTGGAGACCATTGGTGATGAAGAGAATTGAAGGAGAATAAATTCTGCATAGTTTTTGTCTGGCGGACTGTCGGAGTCGACTCGAGCTACAGTCGTGTCGACTCGAGGTCCGTCGAGTCGACCCGGGAGAAGAAAGGCCGAAAAACCATGTTTCTGTCTGGACTGTCAGAGTCGACTCGAGCTACAGTCGTGTCGACTCGAAGCATCCTCGAGTCGACTCGAGCTACAGTCGAGTCGACCTGAGATCGTGCCAGTTATTCTGGGAGTTGTCCAGACGTGCCAGAGCCGACTCGAACTGTAGCCGAGTCGATTCGAGCTCGCGGGAAATCTTACGGATGAGTTTCTTTTTGGTGTTTTTGTTGGCGTTTCGACGGCTATGATCATCTGAAGGTCTTGAGACTATATATAGGACTCATGAGAGCCCTAGGGTAAGGTTTTTGCCGTATATTTGAGAGAGACTCTTGTTTGTGAGGCTAGGGTTCTAGAGAAGAAGAGGATTGGGATCCTACTTCTTGTGCAAAGGGAATTCTGTGTGAATCTCTTGTAGATCAATCGCATGTGATCGTTCGGGCGTGTGCTATCTCTGTAATCAGATCATCCTAATTGAGATTTGGAGCGGTGGAGGACGTAGGCTACTTGTAGCCGAACCTCGTTACATCTTTGTGTTTGCTTTGCTATTTTTCTTCCTTCTTCTTCCTTTGATCTTTGATAATCCGTTGCGGTGCTCAAGTGTTTTACCCTACTGATACCAGGGGTAATCTTTTGCCCTTCGTAGCGGAAGCGAAGTGGTGATCCTTGAGTCCGGTGTTGAGGGAGCGAGAGAGTGCTTATCCGTTCGCTTCTCTCCTTGCTTGTCCGACGTCGGTGGCGGCACCGGTGTGAGTGGGTTTCGGTGCGGGTCGCTGACAACATTTTGATCTGATATGCTCTGACCCCACTTTGGGGTATTTTGTTGCTTACTGGGCTAGTGTATCTCATTATTTTATTTTCTCTGTTTTTCAGATCCAGAGGCTTGATCGCACGGGATTCGGGAGTGCGTTACATTTTTCGACGATTTCTTCGATTATTGGCATTTTAGTTAGATTAGTTTGGACATTTGAATTATGTTGTCGAATGTTATTTTGGAATTTTGTAAGACTGCTTTTGAATGACTTTAATTATTTATGTTAATTTTAAGCATCTGTGATTAACCCTCAAATAAGTTTGAACATCTGTATTTGCTCCGATATGTTTCGATGCCTTGCACGCCTGTGCGGCCCGCCGTGCGGGCGTGCGGCGTCTGCCGCACCTCGGGCTCGAAGCGTGACAGATTTGGTGGTATTAGAGCTCAGGTTTCAGATTCCTAGGAATTGTATTTGAAATAGTCGGATGGAGTTTAAGTTTTAGGATCTTTAGGATTCGTCGGAAAGTTTGAGAGATGGGTAGACATTAGGCCATTAGACGAAGGTATTTATTTGCTTTTGCTATTGATAAATTTAAGTTATTTTATCTGAATTTTGAAATATAAAAATTAGAATGCAACCTAATTATGGTCATAACTAAAGTGTGAATAAACTATTCTGAGAGTTTTTCTTGGTGGAGCAATTTGTATTTCAAGTTATGATTAATTAGATTTTGACTAAATTAAGTGAAGGAATATTGATCATGGGATATTATAGTGCAATATAATTATTTTGGAAGTTTAACTTGGTATCAGGCACTATGGATATTGCTTTTAGTTGAAGTTAATTATTTTGGTGGCAAATTAAGGTTCATTTATAAAAGTTTGTTTAAAGTTTGGACTAGAAAATATTTTATAATATTCATTGAAATATTCTTCGAGGATTGAAATCTGTATGTGGATCATGTATGAAACTCTTGTGTAGATAGAAAACATATTTGGGATGAAATTCTAGAATTTTTCTTTGGCTTTACCTAGAATTTGAAATTTTAGATCTTTTCAAATTACAATGCAAATTGGTATTTTAATTGGAAGTGATTTAGTAAATTATGAGAATATTGGTTGCTTAAATTATTTTAAGCTGGTCAGCAATATTAACTTTGTGATTTGAAAATAGTTTCTGATGGTTTTTCTTATTAAGAAGAATTTCAATGTCAAAGAAAAGAATAGTGTTTTTGATTTTGACTGATATGGATATCATGGTGTCATTAGTGTAGGTACTTCTATCTATTATGCAAAAAAAAAAAAATCATTGGAAAGTATAGTATTTTTGATTTTGATCGATATGGATATCATTGTGTTATTAGTAAATTCTCTAAGTCCACATTTCTATTTATGCACCCGAGAATCTCCGCATTAAGGGTAAGATGATCAGAAATCTCTTATTCTCTAGTGATTGTTATTAAGTTTCTTCTTCTTTCTACACAGAAAACTCTCTAACTTATCCATCAGAGGGCCTGGCCAGAGTCAACTCCAATGAGTTCCCTTACCTCTTTATTGCCTTATAGATCGGCAGAGGCAGTCCACATCAACAATCCGAAGTCGGCATCAGCAAATTACATTTTAAGCTCTAGTGAGTTCTCTTACGTCTCTATTGCCTTATAGATCGACGAACGCAATCCATGTCAGCGATCCAAAGATCTACAGCAATATAATATATTTTACCTTTCTCTGGCTCGACAAGTACGAATAGCGGTTTTTACTCTCTTTCCATTAATAATAAACCTTGTTGGAATCTTGCAGCCCTTTTTGTATTGTCTATTGATACATATGGTGTCTACAAAATAAATAAACAAAGCCTGAATCCTAAGGGAAATTCAAAAAAAAGATCTATTAATTTTTTAAGTCTCAAGGTGCTAGCTTTATCATTTCTTTTAAAGTTTGCTAAAGCTTTCAATAATAAGCTAAATTGAGTCAGAAAAACAAAAGAAACTTTAAAGGCAATTGTGATCTTATTTTCTTGTAGTTATTTGATATTCTTGCAGAGATTGTAAGAATATCAAAGCATATCAAACTTGATATGATGTTATTTCTAGAAATAATATAGAGAATCTGTAACAACCCAGGATCTCACCCAAAATGGCTAGCCGGCAGGTATTATTTGGATTTCTTGACCCTGTATAAGTACCCAAGATCTACCCAGCGAATAACTGATGTGGGACTAAACACACGCCCGCACAGATCCTCACATACTCCCCCTGTTCAAGCCCTGACATCCTCGTCAGGCTAAGGGTTCGAATCCATTCAAATCTAATCACAAACACCACGATCGGTCCGTGGTCAACCCCAATGGATCTGTGCTGCAGTGTCCCCTAGTCCACATAAGTTATGAGCCGGGTCCGCTCTGATACCATTTGTAACAACCCAGGATCTCACCCAAAATGGCTAGCCGGCAGGTATTATTTGGATTCCTTGACCCTGTATAAGTACCCAAGATCTACCCAGCGAATAACTGATGTGGGACTAAACACACGCCCGCACAGATCCTCACAGAATCATAATAGAAATTGTTACCTCAAACATGTTTCATCAATTCAGATTGCCCTTTTAGAAGCCGTGCCATCTGTGCGTGCACGATGCCTTACCAATGAATGATCGAATGTGAGTAAGCGGGCAAGAAAACAATGAAAAAATCTGGCGCTTGTACAAAGATTATAATGAGCATCCCTGAAAATTTTTATCATTACGTTGATCAAGTTGTACACCATGGTATCCAAGTAAAGAAAAGCACACAACTGTAGATTACCATGTGTTGTAAAGGTTAGCCCACATCTCCTTTGAAGCTTGGAAGCTTCATAGAGGTTTTGCACTACATGAGACGGAAGCAAACCACTTCTAAACGTTGATAAATATCTATAACACCACCTTTCTCAACACCCAAGTGCATGCCTCTCGCTGAAACGTACGACCCACGCCATGCGACTCTCCATGTCGGTATTCGTTCATGGAGGTAGGTTGGAGTATTTAAACCATTAATTTCTCTTAGATCTTTTTAAATAAGCTGCTATAATAATGCCTCTAATACACTTCAGTTGGCTCCCCTCGGAGCCATCAACTTCTATGATCACTCACCATTTTTTTGTTTCCACTTGTCTCAAATAATTATTATCCCACGACTGTTCAGAAAAAGAAATGGGTGTGTTTATCGTTGCTTCAATTATTTAGCGGCCCACTATGAACAAAATAATTTAATTTTGAGCTCATCTTATCCCTTAGTTTGCTAGTCTTTGACCTTATACATAAGAGTTTAGAGGTAGGGAGGGAACTCAGAGATGAAGAGGATGACTGGCTACGTTTTTGAAGAGGTAGAACTCTTCGCATGATTATAGTAGCCTTTTTATATTCTACTTCCTCACACATTTTTTTTTATCATCAACATCAAGAGTCTATTTATTACTCTAAATAAATAGGTAATATAAGTGGCATGAAACATAAAAAGGAAAAACTAAAGACGATGAAGATTTTGGGGTTTTTTATGAGTTCTTTAATACAACAACATCTGGCATTTTTCTTAAAAGATTAACACGTGCCCTTTCTTTTTCCCTTTTTTTCGGGTACAAGTAGGGGAGAAGAAACCAGGGCCTTATCTCATGGGACGTGATCGTACTCGCTACGACTCTAAAAACTTACTAGTTTATCCACCAGCTGGTTGGCTTCTCTGAAAATATGGCTTGCATAGAACAGATCGAGGGAAGAAACAAAGTGGATGATATTTCATATTTCATATTAAAACCACTTTCATATTTCATGATTTAGATCCGTTTTGCCGGTTTTTTTTGCCTATATTTTTTCATGGGCGAGAGGCTATTCACCTAGCAGACCTGATGCAGTTATAAGTACGGCCGGACATGACGGCACTCAGTTCTCTAAATTTTCACAGACCGCTGAGACGCATTGGACACCGCGAGATGTGCAGTTGTCTTCCGGCCGCTGGACCCTACCTCCGCTGAGCGGTTCCAGTGTGGGCATAAATCTCCTTCCAACCATATTCTGGTTAATCTCAGCTGATCGATGGCTGCTAGCGTTCCGTCCCATGCCGCTCTATGTTTAACCATATTCTGCTTCTGGAATGGAAAAGGCTCGAAATTTACTTGCTCCACCGAGTAATAGGGATCCATTGTGATCACTTAAAACAAATCCTGCCCCCGCTTCTCCATCCTTCCATGAAGCATCAAAGTTCACCTTAGCGAATCCACTGAGAGGGGGTACGCATGTAACCAACCTCTGTAAACATGGGATCGAACTCACTAAGCTGCTGGCATCCAGGGTTGTGACTTTTCCATATTGGTAGTATTCAACATGGCCTCATAACCCTTCACAAGATGTTGGACTGGACGTTGCATTATTTCTATGTATTTCATTCCACAGGGCTGTTGCTAACGAAAAAGTAAGAATGTAATGTTCAATTTCTTCTTTACTTCCCTAGCAAAGATGACGTTCATTACTTCGATTCTGAAGAAGTCCACTTGATTCTAAAAACTATTTGCATGGTTGTCGGCCCCAGATTACTTTCCACCAATATTGAAGCTTAACTCTTGGAGCTGCATGTTGGCAGCGACCCGCACCGGAACCCACTCACACCGGTACAACCACCAACGTCGGACAAGCAAAGAGAGAAGCAAACGGATAAGCACTCTCTCGCTCCCTCGACACCGGACTCAAGGATCACCGCTTCGCTTCCGCTACGAAGGGCAAAAGATTACCCCGTGGTATCAATAGGGTAAAACACTTGAGCACCGCAGCGGATTATCAAACCAAAGGAAGAAGAAATAGGAAGAAAATAGCAAAGCAAACACAAAGATGTAACGAGGTTCGGCTACAAGTAGCCTACGTCCTCCACCGCTCCAAATCTCAGTTAGGATGAACAGATTACAGAGATAGCACACACCCGAACGATCACACGCGATCGCTCTACAAGAGATTCACACAGAATTCCCTTTGCATAAGAAGTAGGATCCCAATCCTCTTCTTCTCTAGAACCCTAGCCGCACAAAACAAGAGTCTCTCTCAAAAATATCCTTGAATATCTCTCCTCCTAGGGCTCTCATGAGTCCTATATATAGTCTCAAGACCTTCAGATGATCATAGCCGTCGAAACGCCACCAAAAACACCAAAAGAAAATCGTCCATACGATTTTTCGCGAGCCCGAGTCAACTCGGCTGTGGTTCGAGTCGACTCTGGCACGTCTGGACAAAACTGGCACGATCTAGAGTCGACTCGACTGTAGCTCGAGTCGACTCGACGATGCTTCGAGTCGACTCGACTGTATCTCGAGTCGACTCTGACAGTCGAGACAGAAACATGGTTTTCTCGGTCTTCTGGTCTTTCTCCTCCCGGGTCGACTCGACTGTTCCCGAGTCGACTCGACTGTTCCCGAGTCGACTCCGACAGTCCGCCAGACAGAATTATGCAGAATTGATTCTCCTTCAATTCTCTTCATCACCAATGGTCTCCACATACCCCAACAATCTCCCACTTGGAGACCTTGGGTATATCCTCTTGTTACTTGGCTCTCCTCTGTGCTCCCACTGAAACTGAATCATCATAGTGAGATAGGTACGATGCCTCCTCAACGTCTTCAAGCATGAAGACCAGCAGAAGCTGAACAACTCCTCAGCTTCTCCACCGTGACGACCTTCGTCAACATATTTGCAGGATTCTGACTTGTATGAATCTTCTCCAACTTGACGAGTCCCTGCTTGAGCAATGACCTCACAAAGTGGTACCGTATGTCAATATGCTTCGTCCTTGAATGGAAAACTGAATTCTTTGCCAGATGAATTGCACTTTGACTATCTGAATATAACATGCAATCCTTCTGCTCCTTCCCAAGCTCCTTCATCAAGCCCTGAAGCCATATTAGTTCCTTGCACGCCTCTGTGGCTGCCACATACTCCGCCTCCGTAGTCGACAGTGCAACAACTGGTTGCAACCTGGAAATCCAACTGACGGCTCCACTGCCTAGGGTGAACAAGTACCCTGTCGTGCTCCTCCTGCCGTCCAAGTCCCCTGCCATGTCTGAGTCCACAAAGCCCTGTAACCGAATCTCAGAACCTCCATAGCACATTGATATGTGCTCCGTGCCTCTCAGATACCTCAGTATCCATTTGACCGCACGCCAATGCTCCAAGCCTGGGCAGCTCATAAAGCGACTCACAACTCCCACTGCTTGAGCAATGTCAGGTCTCGTACAGACCATAGCGTACATCAAGCTCCCCACCGCCGATGCATACGGGATTTTTGACATATTGAGCTCCTCCACCCGCGTCTTCGGACTTTGTCCTTTTGAAAGCTTTAAGTGGGCACCTAGTGGTGTGCCAACAGGTTTGGCACCCTCCATGCAGAATCTCTTGAGTACTCGGCTGATGTACTCCGCCTGAGATAGTCTAAGGATATGTTTAGACCTATCTCTGCTGATCCGCATCCCAAGGATCTGTTTCGCTGCTCCTAGATCCTTCATTGCAAATTTTCTTGACAGCTTCAGCTTCAATTTTGCAATCTCATGCATGCTAGCTCCTGCAACTAACATGTCATCAACATATAATAGCAAGATAATATAAGATGTACCGAAGTCCCGGAAGTAGCAACAGTGATCCTCCTGACATCTCCTGTATCCTATCTCAAGCATGTAACTATCGAACTTGAGATACCATTGCCTGGGCGCCTGTTTCAAACCATAGAGGCTTTTCTTCAATTTGCAAACCAAGTCACCCGTGCCAGCTGCAATGTATCCCTCCGGCTGCTGCATATATATCTCCTCATCGAGATCTCCGTGAAGAAAAGCTGTCTTCACATCAAGCTGCTCTAAGTGAAGATTCTCTACTGCCACCATGCTCAGCACTGCCCGAATAGAACTCATCTTGACTACAGGAGAAAAGATCTCCGTGAAGTCGATACCTGCTCTCTGCTGAAATCCTTTTACAACCAGCCTGGCCTTGTACCGTTTCTTCCCATTCTGCTCTTCCTTCAGCCTGTAAACCCATTTGTTTGACAGTGCTTTCTTCCCCTTGGGCAGATCCACCAAATCCCACGTTTGATTCTGCTCCAATGACTCCATCTCATCATCCATGGCCAACTCCCACTCCTTCCTGGTATCAACCTCCAATGCCTCCGTGAAGCATTCAGGTTCGCCATTATCTGTGAGCAGCAAATAACTAAGAGTCCCATCATACCTTTGAGGAGGCTTCCCATGAGTACTACGAGTGGACCTTCTTAGTTGTGGAGAGGGTGCCAATACTTCAGGTTCTTGCTCTGACTGAGTCTTCTGACCAAAATTTGTAGACTCCTCTTCAGGATCCACAAAACACGGCTCAACAGGTTTTGTTTCTGATTCAGTGCTCTGCTGCATTTTCTCATTAAATACCACATCATTACTACGAATAATCTTCCTGTGTTCGGGATCCCAAAAATGATACCCAAACAGTTGACCTCCGTATCCAACGAAAATGCACTTCTTTGATTTGGCGTCTAGTTTGCTTCTTTGACTGGAATCAACATGGACATAACTGGTACAACCGAATACTCGTAAGTGCGCCAAATCAATCTTCTTCGCTGTCCATGCTTCCTCAGGAATCCCAAATTCAAGTTTCTTTGATGGCCCTCTGTTGATCAAGTAGGCAGCAGTGTTAACTGCTTCCGCCCAAAACTGCTGTGGCAATCCAGCATGTATCCTCATACTCCTGGCACGCTCATTAATTGTTCTGTTCATCCTTTCAGCAACTCCATTTTGTTGTGGTGTCCCTGGAACTGTCCTCTGCCTGACGATCCCAGCTTCTGCACAGTAGTCCTCAAACTCTCTGCTACAATACTCACCACCGTTGTCTGATCTCAGGCATTTTAACCTCCTTCCTGTCTCGAGTTCTACCATTGCCTGCCATCTCCTGAAGACCCCAAATACCTCTGACTTGTGCTTCAAGAAGAACACCCAAAGCTTCCTGGTAGCATCATCAATAAAAGTAACATAGTACTGAGATCCACCAATGGAAGAAACCGGTGCAGGCCCCCACACGTCCGTGTGCACGAGATCTAGCTTTTCTTGCTTCCGAGGTTTACCTTCTTTGTTGAATGAACCATGCTTCTGCTTTTCAAGAATACAATCCTCACAGAAGTCCATCTCAACACTCCTGAGACCCTGCAGCTTTTCCAACTGGTGCATCACCTCCAGTCCCTGATAACTCATGTGCCCAAGTCTGCAATGCCATAACTTGGCGTCCACATCTACTGCAGCAACTCCAATAGAGTTTTCCGTGCCGTTGGCGATATAAAGTGTCCCAACCTTCTTGCCACTAGCCACCATCAACGAACCCCTGGATATCTTCCACTGATCAGCTGTGAAAATAGTCTTGTACCCCTGGCTCGCAACTGTCCAACAGAAATCAGATTCCTCTGCAGTTGAGGCACGTGCCGTACGTCCTCAAGCTCAAGTGAAGATCCAGAAATCAACTTCACTTCCGCGCTTCCCCTTCCTTGTATGGTGCAAGGCTCTCCATCTCCTAAGTAGACTTTGCCGAAGTCTCCCTTCTCATATCCTCCAAGAAGCTTCCGTTGGGATGTAGCATGGAAAGACGCGCCTGAGTCTATCACCCAAGACTCGTCACCGGTAGATAAAGATAGAATGAGGGCATCCATGTCACCGTTTTCAGCAAGATTTGCCAGATCCTTGCTGACTCCTTCGGTGTGGTCGCCTTGCTTCCCTTTAGGAGATTTGCAGTCCCTCCTAAAGTGCCCCATCTTCCCGCAGTTCCAGCACTTCGCTCCCTTGTTCTGAGGTGCTCGAGACCTGCTGGATCTCGACTTCGAGTCGCTTCGAAATCGACCGTCCTTCTTTTGTCTTCCCCGGTTAGAGATGTTTAGTGCACTTCCAGACGACTCCGTAGCTCCAGAAGATTTCCTTCTTGTTTCTTCACTCAGAAGCACTCCCACAACGTCATCAAAGATCAACTTTCCCATCGCCGAAGAGTTGCTCACCGCCATCACCAGGCCCTCCCAGCTATCAGGCAGTCCGGAGAGGATTAGCAATGCCCGAATCTCATCGTCAAAACTAATCTCCACTGACTCCAACTGGGCCGTGAGTCCGTTGAACTCGTTGAAGTATTCAGCTACGCTGCCGCCATTTTTCATACGAAGATTAAACAACCTCCTCATGAGAAATACCTTGTTTGATGCTGAGGGTTTCTCGTACATCCGCGACAATGTTGCCATCAACTCCATCGTCGTCTTCTCATTTTTGATGTTGAATGCCACTTGGGATGCAAGTGACAATCTAATGGCGCCGAGCGTCTTCCAATCGAGGACCTCCCAGTCTTCATCGGACATCTTCTCTGGTTTCTTCGCTCTACCTCCAAGAGGTAAATAGAGATCCTTCTGGTAAAGGTAATCCTCTATTTGCATCTTCCAAAACCCAAAGTTCGTGCCATTGAACTTCTCAATTCGCACCTTTCCTTCATCCGCCATCGCAGAAAACCAATAGCTCTGATACCACTTGTTGTCAGCGACCCGCACCGGAACCCACTCACACCGGCGCCGCCACCGACGTCGGACAAGCAAGGAGAGAAGCGAACGGATAAGCACTCTCTCGTTCCCTCGACACCGGACTCAAGGATCACCGCTTCGCTTCCGCTACGAAGGGCAAAAGATTACCCCGTGGTATCAATAGGGTAAAACACTTGAGCACCGCAGCGGATTATCAAACCAAAGGAAGAAGAAATAGGAAGAAAATAGCAAAGCAAACACAAAGATGTAACGAGGTTCGGCTACAAGTAGCCTACGTCCTCCACCGCTCCAAATCTCAGTTAGGATGAATAGATTACAGAGATAGCACACACCCGAACGATCACACGCGATCGCTCTACAAGAGATTCACACAGAATTCCCTTTGTATAAGAAGTAGGATCCCAATCCTTTTCTTCTCTAGAACCCTAGCCGCACAAAACAAGAGTCTCTCTCAAAAATATCCTTGAATATCTCTCCTCCTAGGGCTCTCATGAGTCCTATATATAGTCTCAAGACCTTCAGATGATCATAGCCGTCGAAACGCCACCAAAAACACCAAAAGAAAATCGTCCGTACGATTTTTTGCGAGCCCGAGTCGACTCGACTGTGGTTCGAGTCGACTCTGGCACGTCTGTGTTGCCCAGTAGATACAACCCAAGAGGGGGGGTGAATTGGGTCTTTTAAAACTTTTAACCTACTTCTGAAAGTTTTTGATTAATTATGCTAAGTTGTATGGATGCACAGTGAAAGTCAAACTTAGCAACAGTTTGATGTATAGAATGTGACTTGATTGAATATGCTTGCAACTAAAGGATGCGCGGATAACAGTTAAACAAGCAATCTATCTAAGTAAGTAAGTGTGTTAGTTAGACAATGACAGGAGGCATTACAAACACAACAAACATATAGTGGTTCGGTGCACCCTGTTGGGAACCCGCCCACGCCGCTGTTATTTCAAAAATTTTTCAGATGGCAGCGGAATCGGCATGCACGGGTTCGACGTTCATCGCATGAACGCTTGTTTCGAGACCTTTCGTAATTAGGTAAGAATTAAAACTTTTAGAACTAATAGGAAGATCAAATCTTCACCTTGCGCGGGTAGATGATCACCGCGAATCTGAATTCGTGGTTTTGGAAGAGGGTTCGTTTGAAGCCGTTCAAACGTCCGGCCTCTACGGGTATCCACACGAAGTAGAGAACCGATCAAAGCTTTCTTGTCTTCCCGGGGTGCTAGCTCCCTTGCAAAGACTCCTTTGATGGCTGATCTCTTCTCTTTCTTTCAACTCTTGAAAGTGCTTGAGAAGAGGAAGAAGAAGGATGAAGAAGAGGAAGTAGATGAACCCCTGCACAGCCTTCTTTCTGTTGCTTGCGCAGGATGAAGAAAAGGAAGAGGAGGAGGCCGCCAACACTTGGAGGTTCCTTCTTTCTTGCTTGCGGCTGCAACTAGGAGGGAGGAAGAGGGTGGCCACGGCACAAGGGAAGAGGGCTCCAATACCTAGGGCGCCGGCCTCATGGTGCTTCTTATAGCCATCAAGGGCTCCTCCAAAGTAGGAGCCCTAGATGGTTTTCCAAAGAAAGAAAGGGGGGTGCGCCGGCCCCTCTCTCTCCTTCAATCCGCACCATCCAAGATGAGAGGGGCTGATGCCCCTCTTACTTGGTTAACCTAATCCTCTTCCAAAGAGGATTAGGTGCCTCTCTCATGGTTTAGTCCTAATCTAATTAGGATTGGCCAAATTGGGTTCAATCTATACTAGTCCTAATCCAATTAGGACTTGAATGAACCATGACTCAATTGAACTCTTCAATCCTAATCCAATTAGGAGTCATGTTGATTCATTAGATTAATAATTAATTTAGACTTAAGGAATCCTAATCCAATTAGGATTTGTTTAATTTTAGTCCTAATCTAATTAGGACTCTATTTGAATCCGAAGTCCTAATCCAATTAGGATTTCTAGGAATCCTACTCCAAGTAGGAATCCAATTTTAATTCAAAACTCCTAATCTCATTAGGATTGAGGAATCCTATTCCAAGTAGGAATCCCAGTCCTAATCCAATTAGAACTCTAGGTATCCTACCCGAAGTAGGATTCTTGTTTCAAGTCCAATTAATTAATTCCCTTTGTTCTTCTTCAACTTCTTATCAATCAAATTGATTTCTTGTGATTCCTAATCACGATTTCAACCATCGGATCGGTCAATACTTCTAGTGTGTGTGACCCCATAGGTTCTATTCTGACTGGTAGTGAGATATATTGTGATCTCTATCACTATATCATTGAAAACTCCTTTCAATGGGTTGGAACGATTCCAACTCAACTCATTAGGGTTTATCGATCATCAAGATAATCCCTATAAGTCCCACCATCCACCAGTGACACCTAGCAGCATGTAGTGGCTACCCAGCAGAATGGAATGATGAACCTCTAGGTGCAGTTAACATGTGATACAGTCCTACTATCGTGGATCCCTACAGGACGGAGGTCATGGACAACTCGTCAAACCCCATCGTCTGTCATATGTCAAGATTTATTCGACTCGAGTTCGATAGTGAAAAACTCTTTCTCCACTGTGTATACTGCCCCGGCCGAGGTCTTACGAACTCAGTCTTATAAATCACATAGGATCTCTTCCTTATCTATCAAGGTCGATAGATTCCATATAGGTGCATACCCTACTCCTACAGTGAACTTACTGCAGCCAATCTACACTGCATGGACCCATATGGCTAGAGACCATGTATGTGTGCAGTCAAACTACAATAACCTCACTGTGAGTAGCCGAAGCACCGCAGGTCAAAGGACCAGTCACACTACTGCAACATCAAGCAAGTCACTGACGAGTGGATAGACATCCAAGTGACTTCTTGTATTGGTCACGCTCGGTACCCTTGTTCTCTAACAAGCACCTGCACTATCACTTCAGTGTCCCTACACTGTGGACTCAAGTCTCGTCCATCCAGAAGGAGAGTGATCTGTGCACTGATCGGATCGATCACCGTCCTCGTGATGATCCTTTGATCAGGAGCATTTAGAAATTAATCACCAATGATACATGGCTCAAATTCTCAACTCTTGAGAATATGTATCATCATCTTATTAATTTCTTGGACGATTCATAGACACATAAACAATATGAATGAAAAAGATGCCTTTTATTTATTCAATAATAAATAGTCAAGTACAAAATTATGTCCCTAGAATCAACAATGTGTCAGCCAAATTGGCTTCTAGGGCATACATCTAACAATCTCCCACTTGCACTAAAGCCAATTGGTCATATATCTTAGGCCCATCTTCTCAAGGTGGGCTTCAGTCTTTTGCTGACTCAGCTGCTTAGTGAAAGGGTCTGCCACGTTATCCGCGGAGTCTACTCTCTGCACCTCTACATATTTCTTCTCCACATAGTCGCGTATGAGGTGAAAGCGCCGCTCTATATGCTTAGACTTCTGATGAGACCTTGGCTCCTTAGCAAGGGCTATGGCGCCATTGTTATCGCAGTAGAGTGTTATGGCATCTGATGTCATCACATCCAGCTCTGCAATGAATTTCTTGAACCAGAAGCCTTCCTTAGCAGCTTCAGAGGCGGCGATGTATTCGGCTTCCATAGTCGAATCAGCAATGATCGGTTGTTTAGAACTCTTCCAATTCACCGTACCACCATTGCACAAGAACACGTATCCAGATGTTGACTTCCTGTCATCGACATCAGTCATGAAGTCTGAATCTGTGTACCCTTCTACCTTTAACTCTGATGATCCTCCAAAAACCAAGAATAAATCTTTAGTTCTTCTCAAGTACTTAAGAATATTCTTCACAGCTGTCCAGTGTTCTTCACCTGGATTCGACTGATATCTGCTTGTGACACTTACAGCAAGAGCTATATCAGGTCGTGTACATAGCATGGCATACATGAGGTTTCCTATTGCCGATGCATAAGGAATCTTGCTCATGCGTTGAATCTCCTCAGGTGTGTCGGGGCACATCTTCTTGGAGAGATGAATTCCATGCCTTAGGGGTAAAAGACCCCTCTTGGAGTTTTCCATGCTGAACCTCTTCAGCACCTCCTCTATGTACATTTTCTGTGACAGGCCAAGCATCCTTTTAGATCTATCTCTATAGACCTTTATTCCCAAAATATAGGATGCTTCCCCAAGGTCTTTCATGGAGAATTCTTTTGACAACCAGACCTTGACCGAGGTTAGCATGGGAATATCATTCCCAATCAGGAGAATGTCATCTACGTACAGTACGAGAAAAGCGACAGCACTCCCACTAACCTTTTTATAAACACATGGTTCCTCCTCGTTTTTGATGAAATCAAACGTTTTGATTGTATCATCGAAACGAGTGTTCCAACTCCGAGATGCTTTTTTTAGTCCATAGATGGACCTTTGCAGCTTGCAGACCTTGTGATCTCTATCACTGGAAGTGAAACCCAAAGGCTGTTCCATATAGATATCTTCATCAAGATATCCATTCAGGAAAGCAGTTTTCACATCCATCTGCCAGATTTCATAATCATGAAATGCTGCAATGGCAAGCAATGTTCGGATGGATTTTAGCATGGCTACAGGTGAAAAGGTCTCCTGATAGTCAATGCCTTCGCGCTGACTATACCCTTTCGCCACAAGCCTTGCCTTATAGGTCTCTACCTCTCCATCCGAACCTATCTTCCTTTTGTAGATCCATTTGCATCCAATAGGTACAATACCTTCTGGTGGATCTACTAAGGTCCAGACTTGGTTGGAATGCATGGAGTCTATCTCTGACTTCATAGCTTCCAGCCATTTTTCGGAATCGATATCAGATATCGCCTCGTTGTAGGTTTTGGGATCCTGTATGTGATCCCTATCTCCCACTAGGAACATTTCCTTAGTATCCTCTTCAAGTATACCTAAGTATCTATCGGGAGGATGGGAGACCCTACTAGATCTACGAGGTGGTTGAGGGATATCGTGTACTGGCTCTGTATGAATGGGTTCTATAGGATCCATGACTCGTTGCTTTTCAGAGACTTTCTCTTCAAGCTCAATTTTCCTCCCACTGCCTCTATCAAGGATAAACTGATTTTCCAAGAAGATGGCATGACGGCTCACAAACACATTGTGATCCTCTGAGACGTAAAAATTGTATCCTAATGACTCTTTAGGATATCCTATAAAACGAGCACTTATGGTCCTAGCCTCTAACTTGTCCGCCTGTAGTCGCTTGACATGAGCCGGACATCCCCAAATCTTGAGATGACCCAGACTTGGTTTCTTACCATGCCATATCTCATACGGTGTGGTAGGAACGGATTTAGAGGGAACTCTATTCAATAAATAAATCGCTGTGAGTAAGGCATCTCCCCAAAGGAACATAGGTAAATCAGTGAAGCTCATCATGGACCTGACCATATCCAATAGGGTCCGATTCCTCCTCTCTGACACCCCGTTGAGTTGAGGTGTACCCGGAGGTGTCCATTGTGAGACTATGCCGTTTTCTTTGAGATAGTCTCGGAATTCCCCACTAAGGTATTCTCCTCCCCGATCTGATCGAAGAGCCTTAAGAGGTTTTCCAGTTTGTTTTTCTACTTCATTCTTGAACTCTTTGAACTTTTCAAAGGATTCAGACTTGTGTCTCATAAGATACACATACCCATACCGTGAATAATCATCGGTAAAGGTAATGAAGTAAGAATAACGTCCCCTGGCTAGCACATCGAATGGGCCACATACATCTGTATGTACTAGGGTAAGTATTTCAGTGGTCCTCTCCCCATGTCCTACAAAGGGTAGTCTAGCCATCTTTCCTTGAAGACAGGACTCGCAAACTGGATATGACTCGGAAGTCAATGAACCTAAAAGCCCATCTTTATCCATTTTGTTCATTCTATCTTCTCTAATATGGCCAAGTCTGAGGTGCCACAAATATTTTTGGTTTATCTCATCTCTGGATCTTTTGGATCCTTTGGCACTCACATCTTGCTCGGTAACATTCACAGATACATCCATATGTAAATGGTAGAGACTGTCAATCATAAAACCACGTGCGACTATTTTATTTCTTAAATAAATAGAACAGCAGTCTTTGTCAAATGTAAAAACATGACCTTCCTGTGCTAGACATGAAACAGAAATCAAATTTCTGCTAGCAACAGGTACATAATAAAAGTCTCTAAGTATTAAACTAAATCCAGACGGTAGTCGCAGATGGTAGGTGCCCACAGCCACAGCAGCAACTTTTGCCCCGTTGCCAACCCGAAGGGTTACCGCACCTTCCGCCAGCCTTCTACTTTCCTTTAGACCCTGCATGGTAGTGCACAAATGAGCACTAGAACCAGAATCTATAACCCAACTAGAAGTAGAAGAAACCGTTAGATTAGTTTCAATAATGAGCAAGTCTATACCTTCTGAAGGTGTGTCACCTTTCTTGTTCTTTAGGCTCTCGAGGTATGAAGGACAGTTTCTCTTCCAGTGGCCTTCGACATTGCAGTGGAAACATTTTCCTTTGTCGTTAGCCTTTTTCTTTTGAACTTCCTTCTTTGGCTTCTTGTCTTTCTTCTGCTTCTTTGCAGGCTTCTTTTTCTTCCAAGTAGACTTTCTCTTGGAACCAGAAGTCAACTCAGCAGCGAGGACATTGCCCCTTGAACCTTTCAAGGCTCCCTCAGCAGTTACCAACATGTTGATTAGTTCAGTCTTAGTGCATTCAATCTTATTCATGTGGTAGTTTACTATAAACTGACCAAATGAATCAGGAAGTGACTGTAGGATCAAATCCACTTGCAATTCCTTGTGCATGTCCATACCGAGCTTCTCAAGCTCCTCTAGGTCCTTAATCATGGTCAGACCGTGATCATGGACAGACTGCCCTTCGCGCATCTTCGCTTTGAAAAGCCTCTTGGACACTTCAAAACGAGCTGTGCGACTCTGCTCACCATACAACTCTTGTAGGTGTGCCAGTATGTCCCTAGCAGTCTTTATATTTTCATGCTGGCATTGGAGTTCATTAGACATAGATGCCATCATATAGCATTTTACTCTAATGTCATCATCCAACCACTTTTTATGCATCTCACGCTGAACATCAGTGGGACGTGCTGGTAATGTGGGGATATCTGAATCGAGTATATAGCCTATCTTCTCACAGTCCAAAACTATTTTGAGATTTCTAAGCCAGTCCTTGTAATTGGTTCCAGTCAGTCGGTTGGTCTCAAGAATACGGGTCAAAGGGTTTGAAGCCGACATTGTATCTGCAGAGAGTAAAGATTCTAGTTAGACTCTTGTACTTGATCCTAATCTGTCCTAAGGTCTTTTAGAACAAATGTGACTCCCACTATTTTCTCGAATTCCTCACACTCCCCTGGTAGGAAAACGGAAATCCCACACGACTAGGGTTTCTAGTGGGTATTGCGGTCCCACCAATTCACATGCCACCTCACCTAACAGTTATTGGTGACACATAGATGGATGAGTGTACAACTCTTGTACAATGCTTCTCAAGCATGTTGCAGTGCAACTTGGTCTCTAAGCCATGAAGACCTCACCTAACAGTTATTGGTCCCATTTCTTAGTTAAGTCAGACCCACCGTATAACCGTAGGAATAAAGTCGTCATTGGGTCCTCACCTAACAGTTATTGGTGCCCAACCCCACCTTTACCCTACAACATCTCATGTCTATAGAGAGGTCCAGCCCCCCAATGCAACTTGACCACTGTATCCAGCCGAGACAAGTCAACATCAGAAAGGCCTTAGCAGCTCTACTACAGTGGAAGACCTATTGACTTAATATTGGTTAATCAGGTCTTAGTGTTTGCAACTTGAGCCTTTCATAAGAGGTAATCGAACAATTGGCCAGGTAAGCAGGTGGGAGGCTCCCCTTACTCAGAGAGTAAGGTCCTAATTAAGTAACCACCTTTCATGCTTTCCTAGACACCAATTAGATCAATTAATCTAATATGACTTGCTCATGTCGGTTCACTCTCGACTTGATTGAGGAGGTTTTGATTTAGGTCTCAATTGGGTTTGCTACATCACATGTAGACCTATCTACCCGACTCTCATTCACATCACATGCAAACGGCGCATTGCAGGCAGTTATAATCGCGGCAATAATTAAAGCTAAACTTTAACTAGGTGATGATCATGGATTCTAATTAGGTCGTATTACAAGCACATGCACATCAATCGATCAAGTGGTCTTCAACTCTTGAATTGGATCCAAGCTTCCTTGATTCGATCCTTGATCAACTCTTGATCCCATCGCCATCAACCGCTTAGACCCCTGTTCATCTCATGCATCGTCTTCGACTTGATCGTTGATGTACATCACATCACAGAAATACAACCAGATGTAAAATAAAAATAAAAATAATTTACATCTCCTTTTAGGAGGCACGCAGGCCTCTCAAAACATCAAATAAGATGCATGCAAGCATCTGAAAAATTACATGACATCGCAGATCACATCGCAGGTCATTACATTTGATACCAAAAAGGGTTGAATCCTATGATCATCACCGTATGCTACAATTATAATTTCAGATCTGAAAACTAACTGATTATATCATGACATAGGTCGCTGATCATGCTAATCATGATTCTAAACTTTGTAATCCCATTAACAATGCAATTAGAATCATCTTTTTATCACATAAAAATCAGCATGTAAAAATCAGCACCCCTGAAAAAATCTGCATGCAGAATTTTTCAGCATGCATGATCATTTAATTTTCAGATCTAATATGCCTTTAGATATTTAATTCTTACCTTAATCTACGAAGCCTAGGCTCTGATACCACTGTTGGGAACCCGCCCACGCCGCTGTTATTTCAAAAATTTTTCAGATGGCAGCGGAATCGGCATGCACGGGTTCGACGTTCATCGCATGAACGCTTGTTTCGAGACCTTTCGTAATTAGGTAAGAATTAAAACTTTTAGAACTAATAGGAAGATCAAATCTTCACCTTGCGCGGGTAGATGATCACCGCGAATCTGAATTCGTGGTTTTGGAAGAGGGTTCGTTTGAAGCCGTTCAAACGTCCGGCCTCTACGGGTATCCACACGAAGTAGAGAACCGATCAAAGCTTTCTTGTCTTCCCGGGGTGCTAGCTCCCTTGCAAAGACTCCTTTGATGGCTGATCTCTTCTCTTTCTTTCAACTCTTGAAAGTGCTTGAGAAGAGGAAGAAGAAGGATGAAGAAGAGGAAGTAGATGAACCCCTGCACAGCCTTCTTTCTGTTGCTTGCGCAGGATGAAGAAAAGGAAGAGGAGGAGGCCGCCAACACTTGGAGGTTCCTTCTTTCTTGCTTGCGGCTGCAACTAGGAGGGAGGAAGAGGGTGGCCACGGCACAAGGGAAGAGGGCTCCAATACCTAGGGCGCCGGCCTCATGGTGCTTCTTATAGCCATCAAGGGCTCCTCCAAAGTAGGAGCCCTAGATGGTTTTCCAAAGAAGTAAAGGGGGGTGCGCCGGCCCCTCTCTCTCCTTCAATCCGCACCATCCAAGATGAGAGGGGCCGATGCCCCTCTTACTTGGTTAACCTAATCCTCTTCCAAAGAGGATTAGGTGCCTCTCTCATGGTTTAGTCCTAATCTAATTAGGATTGGCCAAATTGGGTTCAATCTATACTAGTCCTAATCCAATTAGGACTTGAATGAACCATGACTCAATTGAACTCTTCAATCCTAATCCAATTAGGAGTCATGTTGATTCATTAGATTAATAATTAATTTAGACTTAAGGAATCCTAATCCAATTAGGATTTGTTTAATTTTAGTCCTAATCTAATTAGGACTCTATTTGAATCCGAAGTCCTAATCCAATTAGGATTTCTAGGAATCCTACTCCAAGTAGGAATCCAATTTTAATTCAAAACTCCTAATCTCATTAGGATTGAGGAATCCTATTCCAAGTAGGAATCCCAGTCCTAATCCAATTAGAACTCTAGGTATCCTACCCGAAGTAGGATTCTTGTTTCAAGTCCAATTAATTAATTCCCTTTGTTCTTCTTCAACTTCTTATCAATCAAATTGATTTCTTGTGATTCCTAATCACGATTTCAACCATCGGATCGGTCAATACTTCTAGTGTGTGTGACCCCATAGGTTCTATTCTGACTGGTAGTGAGATATATTGTGATCTCTATCACTATATCATTGAAAACTCCTTTCAATGGGTTGGAACGATTCCAACTCAACTCATTAGGGTTTATCGATCATCAAGATAATCCCTATAAGTCCCACCATCCACCAGTGACACCTAGCAGCATGTAGTGGCTACCCAGCAGAATGGAATGATGAACCTCTAGGTGCAGTTAACATGTGATACAGTCCTACTATCGTGGATCCCCACAGGACGGAGGTCATGGACAACTCGTCAAACCCCATCGTCTGTCATATGTCAAGATTTATTCGACTCGAGTTCGATAGTGAAAAACTCTTTCTCCACTGTGTATACTGCCCCGGCCGAGGTCTTACGAACTCAGTCTTATAAATCACATAGGATCTCTTCCTTATCTATCAAGGTCGATAGATTCCATATAGGTGCATACCCTACTCCTACAGTGAACTTACTGCAGCCAATCTACACTGCATGGACCCATATGGCTAGAGACCATGTATGTGTGCAGTCAAACTACAATAACCTCACTGTGAGTAGCCGAAGCACCGCAGGTCAAAGGACCAGTCACACTACTGCAACATCAAGCAAGTCACTGACGAGTGGATAGACATCCAAGTGACTTCTTGTATTGGTCACGCTCGGTACCCTTGTTCTCTAACAAGCACCTGCACTATCACTTCAGTGTCCCTACACTGTGGACTCAAGTCTCGTCCATCCAGAAGGAGAGTGATCTGTGCACTGATCGGATCGATCACCGTCCTCGTGATGATCCTTTGATCAGGAGCATTTAGAAATTAATCACCAATGATACATGGCTCAAATTCTCAACTCTTGAGAATATGTATCATCATCTTATTAATTTCTTGGACGATTCATAGACACATAAACAATATGAATGAAAAAGATGCCTTTTATTTATTTAATAATAAATAGTCAAGTACAAAATTATGTCCCTAGAATCAACAATGTGTCAGCCAAATTGGCTTCTAGGGCATACATCTAACACACCCCAGCACCTACATCCACTCCCCAAGACCTCTTGGGAATTTCACTATAATCCTACAGATTACAGCCGGTTGTTTTACAAGCTCACAACCCAACTTGTTGTTTTACGAGCGCACAACGAACTCGGTCGGTTTTTCCAGGCTCACCGACTAGAACCACCCCGATTGTTTTTTCGGGATCACAATCAAACCCTTACACCGTTGGTTTCAACCTAGGCTCACCAACAAACCTCTCACCGTTGGTTTTCCCTTTGGCTCACCAACAAACCTTAACCCCTAAGGGATTGAATCAAGTTACAAGATATTAAAAACAAAGTTTAGAACAAATCAAAGCTTCTTAAACAAGCAAATATAACAATATAAACAAAATAGTGTAAAGAGAAGCCCTCAACTGAGTTTTGAAGATGAAGGAGCTCGGCTTCTTCTTTACTTGACCCTCTTCTGATTTGGCACGAAGTAGAGGATCACCGAGGCAGCACACGGATGGAGAGGAAGCTTTGGGATTCGCTTGGATGCTCTTCTTCTCTCTATTTCGCTTTGGATGTCCCTTTTGTGCTTATGGGAGATTTCCCTTGTTATCTCTTTGGAATCTCTTTCCTAAATGTTCTCTCCCACTTCCATAAGTTCTCCCCCAGCTCTCTTCTTGTTTTTATAGCTTTAGATGGCGTGGAAACAGGAATATAGCCGTTAGAGACAAAAATAGAGCCGTTGGACATAGTCTGCACTTCCTGACAATATTACCGTTGGGATCGGAGTCGACTCGCGCGATCAGGAGTCGACTCGCCTGTTGCAGGAGTCGACTCGTGCTTTACTGGAGACGACTCGGCCACTGTTCCAAATTTGAATTATTGTGCATCCTCGACTGGGAGTCGACTCGTCTTAACCCGGAGTCGACTCGCCAACATCTGGAGCTGACTTGGCATCTTCGGAGTCGGCTCATCCCATGAGTTCAGAGGACATACTTTCTGATTTTCTTCCTCGAGTCGACTCGGATTCTCTTGGAGTCGACTCGGCTCTCAGAGCCCGAAAACTGATCCTCTGCATTTTTGGCTTGTCTGGTCTTGGAGTCGACTCGAACTTCCCCGGAGTCGACTCGGCTCTCAGTTTCCGAAACTAAGTCTTCTGCCCTTTTGTTGTACCGCTGCCTTGGAGTCGACTCGAGCTTTCTAGGAGTCGACTCGGCTCTCAGACACAGCAGATTGGTCTTCTGTCTTCTTTGGGGTCGCGGTGTCCAGGAGTCGACTCGTGTATTGCGGGAGTCGACTCGAATCTCAGAGTCCGAAAAAACGTTCTCTGACTTTTTCCTTGTGTTCCTCTGAGAGTCGACTCTCACTTTCTTTGGAGTCGACTTGCCAACCATCGGAGTCGACTCGCGTTCCACTGGAGTCGACTCGAATCTCAGACCCGAAAACTGCTCTCTGACTTTTCTGCCTTGTATTTCTCTGGGAGTCGACTCTTGCTTCCTTAGGAGTCGACTCGGCAAGCATCGGAGTCGACTCGCGCTCTTCAGGAGTCGACTCGTTGACAGGTTCTGAGATGAATCTTTCTGTCCGGCTGTCTGTTGCTCCTTGGAGTCGACTCAGAACTGTAGGAGTCGACTCGAGTGCCTTTCCTTTGAATTTTTTTTTCTTAAAACTTGCTCGTCTAAATTGAAGCCTTTGAACTTGAATCTTGGGCCAATGAGGTGTGGCTTTCTTCTAACTTTTCTTGAGAGCTTTGGAGGCCTTCTTGTGTTTTTCCAACTTGCTATGTTCCTTGCAAAATAAATATCTTTCTCCTTGTAATACAAACATTAGTATTTATACTTCAAGGTTTTGTGATCATCAAAATCAGTCTTTAAATCAATCTTTGTGTCATCAGTCTCCCCCTTTTTGATGATGACAAAACTTGGAGTATATGCAATATAAAATATATTGTGTTCTAGAAGTAATACATAGCTAAGTTGCATGAAGTAGAAAACATAAATATTTAAAAACATACTTCATGATAATGCTTTAGATTTAATCAGCTTAACACAATCAACATATTTCAATTTAAGCTGAGTTGGTGTTCAATGCAAAACACAAAGCATTATGAGCATATACTTAGATATTTCTCCCCCTTTTTGACAACATCAAAAAGATAGTGAAACATTAAGCACAAAGATCAGAATACTCAAATAAGATTAATCATATATGAATCATATAACTCAAGGCAATAATATTAGAATCAGATTAATGAGTATAGATCAGAGCCAATTAAAATATTTCAGAGCAAAACACATCGAATGTGATTTCAAGAAGTTTTCTAATTTGATACCACAGATAGTTTTCTAATTAAGTGTAGGTGGAATCTTCCTTAAGTTAATTCAAGAAGTACCACAAATGATATTCAAGAAAAACACGAATGGAAATCTAACCTCTCTTCAATAATAAGTATGAAAGCTTGTTCATTTAAGATCTTTTGCCCAATCTATTAAGTATTTTATCAACATGAGAGCAATTTAATTAATTTTCAGAGTAAAAGATCAAAACTTATATACTTGAAAGACATATCATCATGTTGGATCATTAATTTTTAATGACTTCAAAGTTCTTTTATGATAATAAGAGCATTGGGGCACAAGTACCAAAATATGCAGTTTTTGATACATCTTAGAGCTCTTTTACAAACTTTCTTTTATTCTTTTAGAAAATAAGCACAATTTGATACATAAAAAATATGAATTGGCACACAATTTAAGTTCTAAAGAGCAAGCCAATTTGGACTCATTAGTGAATTTCAAAATAGATTTTCTAAGAGATACTCAAAAAAAAAAAAATTCAACACGTTATTCTCCCCCTTTTTCATTAAGTTAGAGGCTCTTAAGATCAACTGTTTGACTTGCAATTTGGTTTATGATGTATGCATAAGAAATATTAACCAAATAACAATCCTCAAGATGTATCATAAAGATTTTTGCGGTTAAGTTCCATAATACCTCTCCTTCTGAAATTTTCTTTCTCCCCTTCAATTGATTATTCCATTTAACAGTTTAGAGTTTGAAGATAATGTTCAATAAAATTGTCAATCTCAAAAATATGTTTTCCATAAGTTTCAGCTTATTTTCATAAGACTCAAGGTATGAGATAAGACAACCTTTATAGAACTCTTCTCAAGGCATAAACTTATAATTAAAGCAAGTATTGCATTATAAGGAGGTTCATCAAAATCAATCCATAAAAATCAAGGTATGCTTCAAATTGAAGTAACTTTAGGATAAGATATCTAAAGCTCCCCCTCAAAAGATGCATACTTATTTAATCATTCTTTTCTTTTATTGAATTTCAGATTTTAATGTTAAACGTGAATAAACCTGAAACTTTATGATATCAAGAATGTAGAGTGATCTAGAATTATTCAAAATTTATAGTAATCACTCTTTCTAATCCTTTAAGAACAAGTTATGCTTTCTCCTAATCTTAGAGAAAAATGTATAGAAATATTAATCAGAAAATGATTCATTTGAAGCTCAGTTTCTTTCAAAGGCATTTACATTTTCTTTCTTTTAGAATCATTCGAGTGAGCTGAAATATTTCTTGCTTTAAGATCATTCACTCTATTCTGTCTTTAATAATGTAGGAGAGAAAAACATATAGATGATCATTGAAATATATATATTTATAGAACTCAATTTCTTAATCACAGTTTTTCAGCAATGTTTACATGAAGCCCAATAGATTTTTTTTAATATCAAAATAAAATCATATATTTAAAAAAAATTTTGTTTGCAATCAAAATCATCGAAAGACACATCATTTGGACCAATATTGGTACACTCTAAAGATAAGTAATGATATGTTTCGGATGCGTATCGGAGCAATCAACCAAGGCATCAAGATTTTAAGTAAATAAATTCTGTTTTTCTTACATTAAGATTTTATTTAGCAATCATATTGAGTTTAAGCTTTTATACAAAATCAGATTCTGAATTACATAGAATTTTCAATAGAGGCTTTCTAAGTCATAATTTGAGATATGTATCTTCCACATTGTAGCTCATCTTAAATCATTATGATTGAAAACACATATTTCAATAACATTAGAGCACTTTCAGAATCTTTGTATTTAATGTTGAGTTTTGGTACGAATTAGAACATTATATACCAAATTTAGGCAATTTGAAGGATAGAACAAAATCAATTTATTTTCCCGAAATAGAGATATCCTTCTCTTCTCCTTTTTACAAATTTATTCAACTTTCAGATTTTAGAGATGATTGTGAACGACAAATCTGAAATTTCTTTTCAATAATAAAATAAAATAACTTCATATAGTATTTCAAACATTCAATCAGATTATCCAATCATGGAACATTACAAAATATTGAGAATCCATAATTCAGAACATCATGCCATATGCAAAATATATCATGTGTTAAGTCATGCATTAAAATAATAAGAACAAGCATATCAAGGATCAAAATCAATTCTTTTCAAATAAACTCCCCCTGTTTAAGTATTATCTTGCAATGATTTCATCCTTAAAGTGTGTTTTCAAGTGATTAATAAATTTGACTTGATTCTTCTTATATAATTTCATTAACTTTGTCTTTCATTTTTACTTTCTTATGCTCTATACTCTATTTGCTCCCTATCCGGTGGAGTTGGGAAGGGGCACGAGGTACTACCACTAGCCTCCCTCTTGTGCCGTCCCTAATATGCCCTACACCGAATAGTTGGGTCAAATAGTGCCGGGTACTACCACTAGCCTCCCCATAGGCACCATTCCTATGATGAGCAATATAGAAAGGTTAAAATATTTACTTCAAATTCTTCCTATTTAAGTGTAATTAATTATGGATTTTATTCCTTCCAAATGTGCCGAATATATTATGCTTGTTTTGCTTTTCCTTAAGATTGAAGTATTTGCCTTTTACTTAGATCTTTACTTCTCTTGAATAATGTTCATTTTCTTTTCTTTATCTCTCTTTCATTTTGTTATTCTCAAGTAATTTACATGAAAGAGCAGAATAAAGAAATAATCAAATGTATCATATAGAGGTATATCATGCAAACAACATTTTCATTATGCCCAAGAATTCGTAGCTTCTCACAAGTCATTCTAAATCAAAGTTTTAATCATATACTTGTGTATTTCATGGTTATGATATATCCATAGAAATATTTTAGTTTGAGCAAACCATGAAACAATTTCCAAAAGCATAAGTCAATTAATACATATATGGACATGATATCAAAAGATTAATAATTAATGATTTTAATCATGTCATAATAAGATTTAAAGTTATTGACTTTGCTCAGCTAATTTATGAGAGAGATATCTAGAATTACTTATTCATTATATGTTCTTCAAGCCAAACTAGATTTCTTATGTGTGAACTTTTGGCTGAAGAAGATTCTCTCTCTTGTTTGCATGTGAATGTTTATTGTATCTTATGTGGAGGTGTCCTTCAAGCTGAAATCACTCATTTTCTTGCTCAAGGATTCTGCATTATTACCAAACTCCTTTTCTTTCTTGAAAGAAAGTCTTTAGTTTCTTTAAGATACAACCCATTCATCCAACATATTTCTAACTAGATGACTCAATTTAAGATAAGATAATAGTTGAATATTGAGTCACTTTACTCAAGAGATTGCCTAAATATAAGCAAGCACAAATCACTTGAACTAAAGAAATAGTTTCATTAACCAAGATAGTTCAAGGACAAGCATGTGAGGCAATGGAAAGATTTATCAAGGTCAAATCAATTTGTTATTTCCAAAATCAATTTAGTTTAGATTCTATTTGCTTAAGATAATTATCAAAAGGATATATTAGCTAGGTTCTAATCAACTTATCTTAAACGGTTGTTTCTTTCAAAATATGATTCATTAAAGTTGGATTGAAGTCTTGCATAAGGTCACGTAATAAGCATTCATTCAGGTCTACTAGCTGTATGATAAAATAATTATTCTATCATGCTTCAATACAGCTTTAAACAATAGATCTACTTTGCTCATCCTTTTCAAATTCTACAAGATGGGGTCATAGATATACCTTTTTCATGCCAATCTTCTATAGGAGTTTTCTTGTGGACTAACGTTGGTCAATGAAGATCCCCTTTCCTGTTTGTCTTAATTTGGAGTTTGAGAGAAGATGTTAATTCATTCATCATACGTATTTCAAACTCTCCTTGCATGAGCTAAGTAAAGTCTTCATATAACTCTTCATTAGTAGAACCAAAAATGATGTCATCAATGTAAACTATGAGCAAGTAAGATATCACAAATTCTTCTTTTTGATGCAAAGATTTATCACTATTACTTTCTATCAAAAAGGTTGCTTAAGCTTTTGTATCATGCTGTTGATGCTTGTTCCAAATTATATATTGCTTTAACATATTTGTAATGAGTGTTTTCAAATATGGTGGTTATTTAACATAGATCTCCTTTTTAATGAAATAACCACATAGGAGTGCATTCTACACATTCATTTGACAGAATATAAAGCTCATAAAGCACGCACATGATGATGGTGATCTTGACTTCTAATCATGCAAAAATTTCATCAAGATCTATTTCATCTTTTCGTGATTTAGTCTTTTAGTAGTCATCAATTTTTCTTCATTAAGTGCATTTATGAAAAACTCAATTTGGTTCTAATTATTAACATATTTTTAGATTGTTATATGTAAAAGATTAACCATATGCATATATAATTTGATCTTAGTATCTTGATAATAAATCATTAGTCTCATAAAGAATAAAATGACTTGATATTTCTGCAACTAAAATCTTTTCATTGAATATTCTATATGCATTGCTTGATGAATGATATCCAAGGATAGACATATCTCTAGGCATTATTTTCATAAGAACATATCAAGCATAACGTGTACGACTGAAAAATATGAAAGATATGCAATGGTTCATTTTCAATTTTTCAGAAGATCAAAAGGAGTTTTCATCAAAAATAGATCTAATAGAAATCATATGTATGACAAGCAGTGATGATAGCTTTTAAAAAATCATTTAAGTAGATTACTATCATACACAATTGTCTTTTTCATTTCTTCAAGAATTCTATCAACCCTATTTTACTTAAGGTGTCCTTGGTGCTGAAATACTTAATTTCTGTATAAACTTTATCAGGATTTTGGTTTTCAACACTGTGCCATGATACTTTCACAGTTTGGAAACCTTTATCATTTGAAACACTTTTTACAAGATTTAGCAAATACAGAAAATCACTTCAGTTTTATTTTCCAAGAACAAATCCAATGTAAGCTTTTGAAAACTTAGAGATGGAAACAACATCTTTAGATTTAGAAATGATTTTAGTTTGTTTCCTTAGTTAGCATGCATAGCAAAACTTTGACCTTTAAGTAGATAATCTAAGTAAGCCTATGGCAAGGTCTTTTGAGATTAAGTACATACTAGCATGAGTTGATTCTATGTGCCAAGGATGGTTTCTTTAATCTTGGTATTCATAGTGCATATATTCAAAAGCATACCAAGTACACATTATCATATCTATGATCAATAAACAATAATGCCATGGATAAAAACTCTCAATCAAGCATATAGAGAATTCATAGAATTAATCTTAATAATGATTAATCATTTAGCAACTTTATCCAATGGTGAGTAAAGTATCCTATAAAATGAAGTGATTTGATTATATTTCCAAAAGTATTTTCTATATCACAAAATTGATCAACACATGCAATTCATACTTTAATCAAATACTAAAACAAAAATAATGATGAGATGCAAGGATTACTGATTTCATTATTATTATTATTTAAAATTACTTTTCATAAGTATATTTTAAGTTTCAATGTGTCTAGAACACCCATTTGTATGAATCTATTTGTTTCATGGGTATCTTAGCACATCTATGTCTACATCCTCATATTTTCATTTTGGGTAACCAAGCTTGCTTGGGTCCTTGAGAGTTAGGACATATGGTTCCTTTTGGAATCCAAATCTGTTTGATAATAATAACTTTACCATTTGATTTAATTGTGTTAGAACGATAGGTAAAGTTGTTATGCCCATTCTTTTCATTTTTGAAATAAGTTATCTTATTTAATGGTTTGCTTGGTGAATTGATAACCTTTTTCTTTAGGGATTCATTGCTAAGTGAAGGAGTTAAGCCAAATTTTGATTTATCAAAATCTACATGTTGGCTTTCAAACATCATTTTTAATCTTTCTGAACTTACAGTAAATTTGTTAATAAAAGACTTCAATTGGTTAATTTCTTTACTTAAGTTTTGATTTTCTTTAATTAAATTCTGATTTTTCTGAATTAATTGTTCTGAATTTAACCTTAAAATTTCATTTTCAGAATTTAGTTTCTTAAGATTTTTATTCTTCACAGCTAATTTTCTACATTCACCATACAAATCATGAAAAGCATTTAATAATTCATCATAAGAGAATTCTTCTTGAAAATCATTTGAGGTAAGAGTAGATTCAGATTTTACCTTGTCTTCTTGTGCCATAAAGCACGAGTTAGTTACCTCTTGTAGTTCCTTGGAGCTAATATCATCATTGTTGCTCCTAACTTTTAATTTCTTGCTTGACTCTTTCTTGGTCAAGGCTTTCTTCCTTTTTATCTCTTTCTTCCTTTCTTCTTGCTTCCTCTTCTTCTTTGTCTTTAGGAAGCTAATTTGCCTCGGAGTCGACTCGGACATAATTGGAGTCGACTCGGTTAACTTGAGGGTCGACTCTGAAATACTTGGAGTCGACTCGACTGAGGTGGGAGATTCAACACCTTTTTCTGCAGTCTCATTGTTAGTATGCAATTGAAGCACATGTGAGCTAATCTGAGATTTATCATAAATATTTTCTAAAGTATCCCAGATCTCCTTAGCAGATAAGCATGCAGAAATTTCATTAAACTTCGTTTCTTGAATAGCACAATATAATATGTTCATAGCATTAGCATTCAATTGTGCTAAGTCCTTTTCATTAATAGTTTGAGAGAGTGTGTGAAGGTCATTTATTATGATTTTCCATAAATAATAGTTTTGTGATTGAATGAAAATGCGCATGCGTATTTTCCAATGGGTATAGTTTATGCCATTAAATAGTGGAGGTGTATCAATTGATTGTCCTTCTCCTAGAAAACTATCTATTTGAGTTGTCATGATCTTTGGCTCTTGATCGTGAGATCTATAATTAAACTTAGAGCACCTGCTCTGATACCACTTGTTGCCCAGTAGATACAACCCAAGAGGGGGGGTGAATTGGGTCTTTTAAAACTTTTAACCTACTTCTGAAAGTTTTTGATTAATTATGCTAAGTTGTATGGATGCACAGTGAAAGTCAAACTTAGCAACAGTTTGATGTATAGAATGTGACTTGATTGAATATGCTTGCAACTAAAGGATGCGCGGATAACAGTTAAACAAGCAATCTATCTAAGTAAGTAAGTGTGTTAGTTAGACAATGACAGGAGGCATTACAAACACAACAAACATATAGTGGTTCGGTGCACCCCAGCACCTACATCCACTCCCCAAGACCTCTTGGGAATTTCACTATAATCCTACAGATTACAGCCGGTTGTTTTACAAGCTCACAACCCAACTTGTTGTTTTACGAGCGCACAACGAACTCGGTCGGTTTTTCCAGGCTCACCGACTAGAACCACCCCGATTGTTTTTCCGGGATCACAATCAAACCCTTACACCGTTGGTTTCAACCTAGGCTCACCAACAAACCTCTCACCGTTGGTTTTCCCTTTGGCTCACCAATAAACCTTAACCCCTAAGGGATTGAATCAAGTTACAAGATATTAAAAACAAAGTTTAGAACAAATCAAAGCTTCTTAAACAAGCAAATATAACAATATAAACAAAATAGTGTAAAGAGAAGCCCTCAACCGAGTTTTGAAGATGAAGGAGCTCGGCTTCTTCTTTACTTGACCCTCTTCTGATTTGGCACGAAGTAGAGGATCACCGAGGCAGCACACGGATGGAGAGGAAGCTTTGGGATTCGCTTGGATGCTCTTCTTCTCTCTATTTCGCTTTGGATGTCCCTTTTGTGCTTATGGGAGATTTCCCTTGTTATCTCTTTGGAATCTCTTTCCTAAATGTTCTCTCCCACTTTCATAAGTTCTCCCCCAGCTCTCTTCTTGTTTTTATAGCTTTAGATGGCGTGGAAACAGGAATATAGCCGTTAGAGACAAAAATAGAGCCGTTGGACATAGTCTGCACTTCCTGACAATATTACCGTTGGGATCGGAGTCGACTCGCGCGATCAGGAGTCGACTCGCCTGTTGCAGGAGTCGACTCGTGCTTTACTGGAGACGACTCGGCCACTGTTCCAAATTTGAATTATTGTGCATCCTCGACTGGGAGTCGACTCGTCTTAACCCGGAGTCGACTCGCCAACATCTGGAGCTGACTTGGCATCTTCGGAGTCGGCTCATCCCATGAGTTCAGAGGACATACTTTCTGATTTTCTTCCTCGAGTCGACTCGGATTCTCTTGGAGTCGACTCGGCTCTCAGAGCCCGAAAACTGATCCTCTGCATTTTTGGCTTGTCTGGTCTTGGAGTCGACTCGAACTTCCCCGGAGTCGACTCGGCTCTCAGTTTCCGAAACTAAGTCTTCTGCCCTTTTGTTGTACCGCTGCCTTGGAGTCGACTCGAGCTTTCTAGGAGTCGACTCGGCTCTCAGACACAGCAGATTGGTCTTCTGTCTTCTTTGGGGTCGCGGTGTCCAGGAGTCGACTCGCGTATTGCGGGAGTCGACTCAAATCTCAGAGTCCGAAAAACGTTCTCTGACTTTTTCCTTGTGTTCCTCTGAGAGTCGACTCTCACTTTCTTTGGAGTCGACTTGCCAACCATCGGAGTCGACTCGCGTTCCACTGGAGTCGATTCGAATCTCAGACCCGAAAACTGCTCTCTGACTTTTCTGCCTTGTATTTCTCTGGGAGTCGACTCTTGCTTCCTTAGGAGTCGACTCGCGCTCTTCAGGAGTCGACTCGTTGACAGGTTCTGAGATGAATCTTTCTGTCCGGCTGTCTGTTGCTCCTTGGAGTCGACTCGGAACTGTAGGAGTCGACTCGAGTGCCTTTCCTTTGAATTTTTTTTTCTTAAAACTTGCTCGTCTAAATTGAAGCCTTTGAACTTGAATCTTGGGCCAATGAGGTGTGGCTTTCTTCTAACTTTTCTTGAGAGCTTTGGAGGCCTTCTTGTGTTTTTCCAACTTGCTATGTTCCTTGCAAAATAAATATCTTTCTCCTTGCAACACAAACATTAGTATTTATACTTCAAGGTTTTGTGATCATCAAAATCAGTCTTTAAATCAATCTTTGGGTCATCAGTCTGGACAAAACTGGCATGATCTAGAGTCGACTCGACTGTAGCTCGAGTCGACTCGACGATGCTTCGAGTCGACTCGACTGTATCTCGAGTCGACTCTGACAGTCGAGACAGAAACATGGTTTTCTCGGTCTTCTGGTCTTTCTCCTCCCGGGTCGACTCGACTATTCCCGAGTCGACTCGACTGTTCCCGAGTCGACTCGACTGTAGCTCGAGTCGACTCCGACAGTCCGCCAGACAGAATTATGCAGAATTGATTCTCCTTCAATTCTCTTCATCACCAATGGTCTCCACATACCCCAACATTGCATACACTCCAAATCCAGTCAAAATCATTAGTTAGTCCTACTGGTTCTGTTCATATTCTTCTTACATGATTTTATAAACATCTTTAAGTTTCAGATTTGTAGAACCAGTGCCCTTCCAAACTAATCAATCGTCCTAAAGTTGTTCAGGAATCGGAATGCACAATACCTATCCAGCAATATTATCCCTAGTAAATAACTACATCAAAAGTTGCTGGTTCCAATATCCATCCATATTTATCGAATGTGATGCTTCCCCAGTTGTCGTTGCAGAGGTTTAGATTAATCGGGATGGGGCTTCAATTGATGGGCATATTGTTAATCCAAGAGTCCTGAAGCACTTTAATACTTTTGCCATCTCCAACCTGCCAATAGATAAATTGTTTCATCCATTTTGATCCACAACCTATTGACCATCAAATTGGTGAAGCTCCCTTTTTGAGTTGATAATTGTTCCAACTGGTGAAACTATATTTAGCTGTCACAATCGGTGAAGTAATTGAGTCTTTATTTAGAATTAAACTTCCTGCTGCTTTTCCCATAAATGCTTTCTTTTGGAGCTTGAGCTGCTGTAACCCAAGAACCTCCTCAACATTTTGTCATGCATACTTTCTCCATGATATCAAATGAAGCTTCCTTGAATCCATTAAATGGCCGCATAAGAAAGCTTTAAAGAGCATCTCTAGTTCCTCCATGACTACCTGCGGAATAGCAATATCGGACATGAGGTGGACATAACAACTAGATAGAATAGATTGAAGTAGAGTAAGATGTCTAGCTTGAGTAAGTTTCTTCCATTTTCATTCCTCCAGTCATTTGTTGATTCTAAGTGGTCTAAAGTCCTGTCTAGTAAGCTTACCACCAGAAAGACGAACTCCAAGATAAGTCTGCATGGGCTTTTACTGGAATACTAAGGATACCTAGGATCTGTTGGCTGGTCTTGTGTGTTGGCTCTGTATTTGGGACTTCATGACATTAATCTTTTAGCCTGATTGCTTGCAGTAGTCAGCAAGAATCATCATTAGCTCCACTGCATTGTCCTATTAGCTTTTGCCACCAGGAGAAAATCATCAACGAGCAAAAAAAAGTGAATAATGCTCAGGCCAAGTGACTTCTTCTTACATACTGTCAGTGCATCTCTTTCTATTACTTCCTGCGGAGATCTAGAGAACTAGAGAAAGAAGGCGTTCTTGTCTCAAACTCAATAAGGAAGGTAAAAATGGAGTTGGGATGCCATTGATTAAGACTAAGAAGGTAGGATTTTGTATGCAGCTGATTGTCCATATAATGAATTTCTGGTGGAAACCGAAGTGCTTGAGGACTTCTGGCAATTATTTCCATGGCATTCTATCATATGCCTTTTCCATGTCAGATTTGATCATTATTAAGGAATTTCTTCTCGATGCCTTTTCCATGCAATGAAATATCTCTTAGACAACCATGATGTTATCAGCCATACTTCTATTATGTTGGTACAAAGGCCCCTTGCTCTGCTGAAATTAAACTTGGCAGAAGCACCAGCCGCTATTTTATAAAAGGTATTACATAAACTTATCAGTCTATAATCCTTGACCTCCTTAGGACAGTCCTTTTTTGGGATGAAAATGATATAAGTGTTAGAAAACCCCGATCATGCCGCTGAAATTTTAAAAAATTCAGATGCAGCGGAAGAGGCATGCACGGGATCAACCGTTCATCGCATGAACGTTGTTCAAAAACCGTTCGTAGATAGATAAGGATTAAAAACTTTTAAAACCTTTAGAATATCAGATCTTCACCTTGTACGGGTAGATGATCACCGCAAACTGAAGTTCGTGGTTTAGGATGGAGGTTCGCTTGAAGCCGTTCAAGTGCCCGGCCTCTACGGGTATCCACACGAAGCAGAGAACCGATTCAAGCTTTCTATCTCTCCAGGGTGCTAGCTTCCTTGCAGAGATCACTTTTGATGGCTGATCTCCTCTCTTTCTTTCAACTCTTGAAAATGCTTGAGAGGAGGAAGAAGAAGGATGAAGAAAAGAAGAGGAACGAAGCCCCTGCAGCCCACTTCCTTTTTCCTGCGTTGAAACCAAGGAGGAGGAAGAAGGGGACCGCCAACACCTTGTCTTTTGCTTCCCTTGCTTGCGGCTGAAAACCAAGGAGAAGGAGGAGGAGGCCACGGCTGAGGAGAAGAGGGATTCACTCAAATTAGGTCAGCCCCCAAGGCCTCCTCTTAAATAGCATCTAGGGCTCCTACAAGTTAGGAGCCTTTTGACACTCTTCCATAAGAGGGGCGCCGGCCCCTCTCTTCATGCCGCACCAAGGAGGAGAAAAGGGGAAGGGCGTGAGCCCCTCCTCTTGTGTTGCCCTAATCCTCATTAAGTAAGGTTTTGGATGCCCTAATGTGGTCAAGCCCTAATCCAATTAGGCTTAGCCCAAGGGTGAACCAATTTGGATCCAATCTAGGTAAGTCCTAATCCAATTAGAACTTAAATCAATTTTGACTCAATTGAACTCTTCAATCCTAATCCAATTAGGAGTCTTATTGATTCATTAGATTAATAATTAATTGTGACTTAAGAAACCCTAATCCAAATTAGGACATATTTAATTTTAGTTCCTAATCCAATTAGGACTCTATTTGAATCCGAAGTCCTAATCTGATTAGGACTCTAGGAATCCTACTCCAAGTAGGAATCCAATTTTAATTCAAAACTCCTAATCTAATTAGGATTATGGAATCCTATTCCAAGTAGGAATCCCAGTCCTACTCCAACTAGGATTTCCAGTCCTAATCCAATTAGGACTCTAGAAATCCTAATCGAAGTAGGACTCTTGTTTCAAGTCCAATTAATTAATTCCCTTTGTTCCTTCTTCAACTGAATATCAATCGAAATGATTACTTGTGATTCTTAATCACGATTCAACCATCGGATCGGTCAATACTTCTAGTGTGTGTGACCCCATAGGTTCTACTCTGACTGGTAGTGAGATATATTATGATCTCTATCACAATATGATTGAAAACTCCTTTCAATGGATTGGAACGATTCCAACTCTACTCATTAAGGTTTATCGATCATCGAGATAATCCCTGTGAGTCCCACCATCCACCAGTGACACCTAGCAGCATGTAGTGGCTACCCAGTAGAATAGAATGATGAACCTCTAGGTGCAGTTATCGTGTGATACAGTCCTACTATCGTGGATCCCTACAGACCGGAGGTCATGGATAACTCATCAAACCCCTTCGTCTGTCATATGTCAAGATTTATTCGACTCGAGTTCGTTAGTGGAAAACTCTTTCTCCACTTTATATTAGTGCCCTGGCCAAGGTCTTAGAACTCAGTCTAACAAATCACATAGGATCACTCCTCTTCTATCAAGGTCGATAGATTCCATGTAAGTGCATACCCTACTCCTACAGTGAACTTAATGCAGCCAATCTACACTACAAGGACCCATATGACTAGAGACCATGTATACGTGTAGTCAAACTACAATAACCTCATTGTGAGTAGCTGAAGCACCGCAGGTCAAAGGACCAGTCATACTACTGCAACATCAAGCAAGTCACTGACGAGTGGATAGACATCCAAGTGACTTCTTGTATTGGTCACGCTCAGTACCTTTGTTCTTAACAAGCACCTGCACTATTACTTCAGTGTCGCTACACTGTGGACTCGAGTCTCGTCCATCCATAAGGAAAGTAATCTGTGCACTGATCTCATCGGATCGATCACCGTCCTCGTGATGATCCATCGATCAGGAGCGTTTAGAAATTAATCACTAATGATACATGGCTCAAATTCTCAACTCTTGAGAATATGCATCATCATCTTATTAATTTCTTGGACGATTCATAGACACATAAATAATATGAATGAAAAGATGCCTTTTATTTATTCAATAATAAATAGTCAAGTATAAAATTATGTCCCTAGAATTAACAATGTGTCAGCCAGATTGGCTTCTAGGGCATACATCTAATAATCTCCCACTTGCACTAAAGCCAATCAGCCATAAACCTTAGCCCCATCTTCTCAAGATGTGTTTTAGTTTTCTGCAGACTTAGCTGCTTAGTGAATGGGTCCGCCATATTTTCTGTGGAGTCTACTCTCTGATCCTCTACTTATTTTCTTTCGAGGTAGTCGCTTATTAGGTTAAACTGCCGCTCTATGTGCTTCGATTTCTGGTGAGACCTTGGCTCCTTAGCTAGTGCTATGGTGCCTTTGTTATCGCAGTAGAGTGTTATGACATCTAATGACATTACACCTAACTATGCAATGAACCTTTTAAACCAAAAGATTTCCACTGCACCCTTAGAGACGGCTTAACATTCAGCTTCTAAGGTAGAATCTATAATGATCGGTTGTTTGGAACTCTTCCAATTTACTGAACCATCATTGCACATATTCTGATGTAGACTTTCTATCATCAATATGTGTGCATCCTTCTACCTTCAACTCTGATCTTCTTCCAAAGACCAAGAACATGTCCTTAGTTCTTTTCAAGTACTTAAGACTGTTCTTCACAGCTATCCAGTGCTTCTTGCCTGGATCTGATTGACATATGCTCGTGACATTCACAGCATGTACTATATCAAGTCATGTACATAGCATGGCATACATGAGGCTCCCTATCACTGATGCATAGGGGATCTTGCTCATGCGTTGAATCTCTTCAGATGTGTTGGGGCATATCTTCTTGGAGAGATTTATTCCATGCCTTAGGGGTAAGAGACCCCTTTTAGAGTTTTCCATGCTGAACCTTTTCAGCACTTCCTCTATGTACATCTTCTGTGATAGGCCAAGCATCCTTTTAGATCTATCTCTATAGACCTTTATTTCCAAAATATAGGATGCTTCCCCAAGATCTTTCATGGAGAACCTTTTTGACAATCAGACCTTGACCGAGGTTAGCATGGAAATATCATTCTCTATCAGGAGGATGTCGTACAGTACGAGAAATACGACAGCACTCCCACTAACCCTTTTGTAAACACACGGTTCCTCTTCGTTTTTGATGAAATCAAACGTTTTGATTGCGTCATCGAAATGAGTGTTCCAACTCCGAGATGCTTGCTTTAGTCCATAGATGGACCTTTGCAGCTTGCAGACCTTGTGATCTCCATCACTGGAAGTGAAACCCAAAGGCTGTTCCATATAGATGTCTTCATCAAGATATCTATTCAGGAAAGCTGTTTTCACATCCATCTGCCAGATTTCATAATCATGAAATGCTGCAATGGCAAGCAATGTTCGGATGGATTTCAGCATGGCTACAGGTGAAAAGGTCTTCTGATAGTCAATGCCTTCGCGTTGACTATACTCTTTCGCCACAAGCTTTGCTTTATAGGTCTCTACCTCTCCATCCGAACCTATCTTCCTTTTGTAGATCCATTTACATCCATTAGGTACAATACCTTCTGGTGGATCTACTAAGGTCCAGACTTGGTTGGAATGCATGGAGTCTAACTCTGACTTCATAGCTTCCAACCATTTCTCGGAATCGATATCAGATATCGCCTCGTCGTAGGTTTTGGGATCCTGCGTGTGATCCCTATCTCCCACTAGAAACATTTCCTCGGTATCCTCTTGTAGTATACCTAAGTATCTATCGGGAGGATGGGAAACCCTACTAGATCTGCGAAGTGGTTGAGTGACATCGTGTACTGGCTCTGTATGAATGGGTTTGATAGGATCCATGACTCGTTGCTTTTCAGAGACTTTCTCTTCAAGCTCAATTTTCCTCCCACTGCCTCTATCAAGGATAAACTGTTTTTCCAAGAAGATGGCATGACGGCTCACAAACACATTGTGATCCTCTGAGACGAAAAATTGTATCCTAATGACTCTTTAGGATATCATATAAAACGAGCACTTATGGTCCTAGCCTCTAGCTTGTCCGCCTGTAGTCTCTTGACGTGGGCCGGACATCCCCAAATCTTGAGATGACCAAGACTTGGTTTCTTACCATGCTATATCTCATACGGTGTGGTAGGAAGGGATTTAGAGGAAACTCTATTCAACAAGTAAATAGCTGAAAATAGGGCATCTATCTAAAGAAACAAGGGTAAATCAATGAAGCTCATCATGGACTGGGACCATATCAATAGAGTCCGATTCCTCCTCTCTGATCTCCATTGAGCTGAGGTGTACCAGGAGGAATCCATTATGAAACTATACCATTCTCCTTGAGATAATCATGGAACTCTCCATTAAGGTATTCACTTCTCGATCTGATCGAAGAACCTTAATGAGTTTTTGTGCTTATTTTTCTACTTCATATCTAAGCTTTTTGAACCTTTCAAAAGTTTCATATTTGTGTCTCATACACATATCCATACCGTGAGTAATCATCGGTAAAATGAAGTAAAAAATTACAACCCCTAGCCTGCACATCGAATGGGCCACACACATCAGTGTGTACTAGGGTAAGTATTTCAGTGGACCTCTCTGTGTCCTACAAAGGATAATTTGGCCATCTTTCCTCGAAGGCAGAATTCACAAATCAAATATGACTCGAAAGTCAATGAGCCCAAAAGCTCATGTTTCTCCAATTTGTTTATTCTGTCTTCTTCTATATGGCCAAGCCTGAGGTGCCATAAATACTTTAGAGTTATCTCATTTTTGGATCTATTAGATCCTATGGTATTCACTGTTTGCTCATATATATTCACAGATACATCCATATGTATGTGATAGAGACTGTCAATCATAAAACCATTTTGAATCAATTTAATTTTCGAATAAATAAAAATCTTTCTGTGCTAAATAAAATACAGAAATTAAATTTCTGCTAGCAATAGGTAACAGTCCCTAAGTATCCTGAGCATATCTGACAAACCTTCTGAAGGTCTGTCACCCTTCATGTTCTTTATGCTTCCCATGTATGTAGGACAGTTCCTCTTCCAATGGCCGTCCATTATGCAATGGAAACACTTTTCCTTGCAATTGGCCTTTTTCTTGAAACTTCCTAACTTGGTGTTTTCTTAGTCTTCTGCTTCTTCACAGGCTTCTTCTTCTTCCAAATAGACTCTCTCTTGAAAGTAGAAACCAACTTGACAGCGAAATGATGCCCCTTGAACTTCTTCAAGGTCCCTAAGTTAGTTACCAATTTATTCAACAATTCTATTTTGGTGCATACAATCTTGTTCATATGGTAATTTACTATAAACTGTTCATATGAAGCTAGAAGGAATTGTGGGATCAAATCCGTTTGCAATTCCTTGTGCATGGTCATACCGAGCTTCTCAAGCTTCTTCAAGTCCTTTATCATGGTCAAACCCATGATCGTGGACAGACTGCCCCTCACGCATCTTTGTCTTAAAGAGCCTCTTGGACACTTCAAAACATGCTGCGCGACTCTGATCACCATACAACTCTTGTAGGTGATTTAATATGTCCCTGGCAGTCTCATGTTCTCATGCTAGCATTGTAATTCATTGGACATGGAAGCCATTGTGCAGCACCTAACTTTATTGTCATTGTTCGTCCACTTAACAAGCGTCTTAAGCTGATCAGTGATCGGACAGATTGGTAACACGGGGATTCCATGGTCTAGCATATACCCGAATTTCTCACAATTCAAAACTATTTTTTGAAATTTGCTGAGCCAATCTTTATAATTGGGTTTGGTCAAACGGTTGTTCTATGAGTTAAGAGTCTAGAAGCTGACTTTATAATCCTCAGAGAGTAAAGATTCTAGTTAGACTTTTGTACTTGATCCTAATCTGTTCTAAGGTCTTTTAGAACAAATGTAACTCCCACTATTTTCTCGAATTCCTCACACTCCTCTGGTAGGAAAATGGAAATCCCATACGACTAGGGTTTCTAGTGGGTACTGCGGTCCCACCAATTTACATGCCACCTCACCTAACAGTTATTGGTGACACATAGATTGATGAATGTACAACTCTTGTTACAATGCTTCTCAAGCATGTTGCAGTGCTACTTGGTCTCTAAGCCATGAAAACCTCACCTAACAATTATTGGTCTCCATTTCTTAGTTAAGTCAGACCCACGTATAACCGTAGAATAAAGTCGTCATTGGGTCCTCACCTAACAGTTATTGGTGCCCAACCCACCTTTACCCTACAACATCTCATGTCTATAGAGAGGTCCAGCCCCCCGATGCAACTTGACCACTGTATCCAGCCGAGACAAATCAACATCAGAAAGGCCTTAGCAGCTCTACTACAGTGGAAGACCTATTGACTTAATATTGGTTAAATCAGATCTTAGTGTTTGCAACTTGAGCTCTTCATAAGAGGTAATCGAACAATTGGCTAGGTAAGCAGGTGGAAGGCTCCCCTTACTCAGAGAGTAAGGTCCTAATTAAGTAACCACCTTTCATGCTTTCCTAGACACCAATTAGATCAATTAATCTAATATGACTTGCTCATGTTGGTTCACTCTCGACTTGATTGAGGAAGTTTTAATTTAGGTCTCAATTGGGTTTGTTACATCATATGTAAACCTATCTACCCGGCTTTTATTCACATCACATGCAAACGGCACATTCACAGGCAGTTATAATCGCAGCATCAAAATAAAGCTAAACTTTAAATAGGTGATGATCATGGATTCTAATTAGGTCGTATTACAAGCACATGCACGTCAATCGATCAATTGGTCTTCAACTCTTGAATTGGTTCCAAGCCTCCTTGATTCGATCCTTGACCAACTCCTTGATCCATCGCCATCAACCGCTTAGGACCCCTGTTCATCTCATGCCTTTGTCTTCAACTTGATCGTTGACGTACATTACATCACAGAAATACAACCAGATGTAAAATAAAAATAATAATAATTACATCTTCTTTTAGGAGGCACGCAGGCCTCGTCAAAATATCAAATAAGATGCATGCAAGCATCTGAAAAATTACATGACATTGCAGATCACATCGTAGGTCTTTACATTTAATACCAAAAGGGTTTGAATCCTACAATCATCACCACATGCAGCAATTATAATTTTCAGATCTGAAAACTAACTGATTATCTCATGACATAGGTTGCTGATCATGCTAATCATGATTCTAAAACTTTGTAATTCCATTAACAATGCAATTAGAATCATCTTTTTATCACATAAAAATCAGCATGCAAAAATCAGCATCCTAGAAAAATCTGCATGCAGAATATTTTCAGCATGCATGATCATTCAATTTTTCAGATCTATTAAGCCTATAATAATTAATCCTTACCTTAATCTACGATGCCTAGGCTCTGATACCACTGTTAGAAAATCCCGATCATCGCCGCTGAAATTTTTAAAAAATTCAGATGCAGGCGGAAGAGGCATGCGCGGGATCAAACGTTCATCGCATGAACGTTGTTCAAAAAACCGTTCGTAGATAGATAAGGATTAAAAACTTTTAAAAACCTTTAGAAGATTCAGAACTTCACTTGTGCGGCTAGACGATCACCGCAAACTGAAGTTCGTGGTTTAGGATGGAGGTTCGCTTGAAGCCGTTCAAGTGCCCGGCCTCTACGGATATCCACACGAAGCAGAGAACCGATCCAAGCTTTCTATCTCCTGGGTGCTAGCTCCCTTGCAGAGATCACTTTTTGATGGCTGATCTCCTCTCTTTCTTTCAACTCTTGAATATGCTTGAGAGGAGGAAGAAGAAGGATGAAGAAAAGAAGAGGAACGAAGCCCCTGCAGCCCACTTCCTTTTTCCTGCGTTGAAACCAAGGAGGAGGAAGAAGGGGACCACCAACACCTTGTCTTTTGCTTCCCTTGCTTGCGGCTGAAAACCAAGGAGAAGGAGGAGAGGCCACGGCTGAGGAGAAGAGGGATTCACTCAAATTAGGTCAGCCCCCAAGGCCTCCTCTTAAATAGCATCTAGGGCTCCTACAAGTTAGGAGCCCTTTGAAACTCTTCCATAAGAGGGGCGCCGGCCCCCTCTCTTCATGCCGCACCAAGGAGGAGAAAAGGGGAAGGGCGTGAGCCCCTCCTCTTGTGTTGCCCTAATCCTCATTAGTAAGGTTTTGGATGCCCTAATGTGGTCAAGCCCTAATCCAATTAGGCTTAGCCCAAGGGTGAACCCATTTGGATCCAATCTAGGTAAGTCCTAATCCAATTAGAACTTAAATCAATTTTGACTCAATTGAAACTCTTCAATCCTAATCCAATTAGGAGTCTTATTATTCATTAGATTAATAATTAATTGTGACTTAAGAAACCCTAATCCAAATTAGGACATATTTAATTTTAGTCTTAATCCAATTGGGACTCTATTTGAATCCGAAGTCCTAATCTGATTAGGACTCTAGGAATCCTACTCCAAGTAGGAATCCAATTTTAATTCAAAACTCCTAATCTAATTAGGGATTATAGGAATCCTATTCCAAGTAGGAATCCCAGTCCTACTCCAACTAGGATTCCTAGTCCTAATCCAATTAGGACTCTAGGAATCCTAATCGAAGTAGGACTCTTGTTTCAAGTCCAATTAATTAATTCCCTTTGTTCCTTCTTCAACTGAATATCAATCGAATTGATTACTTGTGATTCTTAATCACGATTCAAACCATCGGATCGGTCAATACTTCTAGTGTGTGTGACCCCATAGGTTCTACTCTGACTGGTAGTGAGATATATTATGATCTCTATCACAATATCATTGAAAACTCCTTTCAATGGATTGGAACGATTCCAACTCTACTCATTAGGGTTTATCGATTCATCGAGATAATCCCTGTGAGTCCCACCATCCACCAGTGACACCTAGCAGCATGTAGTGGCTACCCAGTAGAATAGAATGATGAACCTCTAGGTGCAGTTAATCGTTGATACAGTCCTACTATCGTGGATCCCTACAGACCGGAGGTCATGGATAACTCGTCAAAACCCTTCGTCTGTCATATGTCAAGATTTATTCGACTCGAGTTCGTTAGTGGAAAACTCTTTCTCCACTTATATTAGTGCCCTGGCCAAGGTCTTAGAACTCAGTCTAACAAATCACATAGGATCACTCCTCTTCTATCAAGGTCGATAGATTCCATGTAAGTGCATACCCTACTCCTACAGTGAACTTAATGCAGCCAATCTACACTACAAGGACCCATATGACTAGAGACCATGTATACGTGTAGTCAAACTACAATAACCTCACTGTGAGTAGCTGAAGCACCGCAGGTCAAAGGACCAGTCATACTACTGCAACATCAAGCAAGTCACTGACGAGTGGATAGACATCCAAGTGACTTCTTGTATTGGTCACGCTCAGTACCCTTGTTCTTAACAAGCACCTGCACTATTACTTCAGTGTCGCTACACTGTGGACTCGAGTCTCGTCCATCCATAAGAAAAGTAATCTGTGCACTGATCTCATCGGATCGATCACCGTCCTCGTGATGATCCATCGATCAGGAGCGTTTAGAAATTAATCACTAATGATACATGGCTCAAATTCTCAACTCTTGAGAATATGCATCATCATCTTATTAATTTCTTGGACGATTCATAGACACATAAATAATATGAATGAAAAGATGCATTTTATTTATTCAATAATAAATAGTCAAGTACAAAATTATGTCCCTAGAATTAACAATGTGTCAGCCAGATTGGATTCTAGGGCATACATCTAACAATAAGGTTGCTTTTAGCATTTGATAGAAAATAAAGACCTCCTTCACTGCAGCCACTATGTCCTTTTTGATGATCGGTCAAAAGACTTTGAAGAATAGAGGTTTGAAAACTACATGGACCCCGGGATTTATTTGAGAATAATTGTGTTACTGCTTCCTCTAGCTTTGCTGCCTTGTCCACATTGCATTGGATAGGGGGAGCTCAATATGAGCACCTTACGTGATAAATTCCACTGATGTTGGAAGCAGTTTTGGGTTATAGCTCTAATTTTAGAATACTCCTCCGTTGTAGAACCCATCATCATGCCCGAGTTTAAGAATTCTATTTCTTTCTTCTCCTTAAAATGGTAGTTTTTTTGAAGTAAGGATGTGGTTTTTGTCTCCCTTCTTGAGCCACTTGATTCGAGATTTTTGTCGCCGGAGGATTTCTTTGAAGCCTTAACGCCTTGTCCATATTCTCCAATTTTCTAAGTTAGTGTGGACTATATTTGAAAATTCAGCCCTCCATTCTCGATATCCTACTCTTGCAGCCACATAATTTTGCTATTCCAGTTTCAGTTTCTGAAATATACATTGCCAATATAATCCTTATTCCACTTCAATAGAGCCCTCTTTGTGCTTTGGGGCATCTTGCTGACCCTGACTCCATGTGGTACATTGTTGTTAAAAGTGTTCATGCCCTTCTAACAATCTTCTAAGCCATCACTAGAGAGCTAAAATTCTGCAATTCTGCATAGTGTACATCTTGGAATTCTGTAGCCTCAATCTTTAACAAAATTGGGACAATGATTCGATCCCAATCCTAGCAAGATGGTAGAGTTTGAATTCTGACAAACATATTAATCAAATTAGTTGAGGCCATAGCTCTATTAAGTCTTTCCCAAACTCTAGCTACACCCAACCTATTATTGCACCATGTATATGGATATCCATAATAATTCAAATCTATCAATCCATTGTCCTTGATGAATTTTTTAAACTCCCCACTGTCTCCGATTTCTATGGGATTTCCTCCCTTCCTCTTCTCCAAGCTAGAAATGAAACATTGAAAATCACCAATGGTCATAACCAGCTGACCTAGTGAGACGCATTTTGCAACTATATCGTTCAATGTTGATTCCCTCATGTGCTAGCATAGATGATGCCTATAATCTATGACTGGTAATCTTGCATTGATCCCAATTCAAAACCACCAGTTTATTCAGAGTGTACAATTCCACAATTTTTAAGATTATTTAATAACGATAGTTTTGCCGCTCCTCTACAATTCCAATATAAGATGCTCATGAGAACGCAGATATTGTATGGATTAGGGATTTCCTATAAGATCCTTTTTCTTTTCATTTTGAACTATCTTTGTTGATTCCGTAGGCATCTCCGGTCCAGGGATTGAGTGCATGGACTAAGGTCCTTATTTCCACCGCCCTGCCCTTCCATATCTTCTGATATGGCTTGGTTATTTGGGTCATAGTCGATTAGCCTTTCTGAAGTAGAAGGAAGAGAGAAACATGTCTGATTTCTATGGTGGAAGTTAGGGGCTTTTTGATGTCCCGCCCCTAGATCCGAAGCATGATATGGCCGTACTACCAAGGAATACAGCCCACAATAGCACGAAGCAAATATTCATTTAGCTTTCGAATCCATCACAAACAAAATATAATAGTTTAAAAGTTTAATTTCATCATCCATGAAATGAAACCAATATTAGTTTCAAAACATCTAAATTCAAACATAAATACCAAACCATAATCCTTTACTATTCGAAAAATCATTAACTACAAATTCATAATCAACTGAAGAACTAAAGTTCTATTCTGCTATATACATCGCCAAGCTTGCTAGTACAAACTTCAAGCCTGAACCATCCTTCGTTCCTATCGAGCCCTATTAGTCTGGAGAGAGAAAAAAATAAAGGTATATGAGCGACACAACTCACTAAGTAAATATTTCACTAAGTAAGCATAAGTCTTTTCATATCAATGTATCATTCAAAAAAACAATAGATATTCCTAAATAAGCATTTCATAATACAATATATTAAGAACAAGCCATAAGCAAATCATGCATGAACAAATCATTCATCTTTTCATAGACATTGTATAGTCACTGATATTCGTAATCAACAAGATATCATAATTCGTATTTGTTGCCAACTTTAATCCGTTGATTAGAAGGCCGTTTTTCGGTTGGATGCTAGCTCCAGAGTGTCGATTTAACCCATTTCTAGGACTGGTCATAGCAATCTGAGAGCCTTTAGAAAACTTATATTTTTTTCTCAAAACATACACATAAATTGATAAAAAATACTAAATGGCGATGATCAGATTCATATTTCATAATAAAGTTATTTTCATCAAAACATTCATGAAACTATTTTTAATAAAGTTTGATTTTTATAACACATATGTTGAGCCAAAGTTTTAAAAAAAACATGATATTTTCGTAAGCAAATTTTATGCACGAAAAATATGATCATTTAAAAAATAATAGAAAGTGTAAGATCTACTAACCTCTTTTGTCTTGGATTGTCAAACTTCACTAGGCAATTCAGTTAGCTCTATAAAAATATTAAAAACAAAATTAATTTCTACTTGATGATTTTAATCAAAATAAAATAATAAGAAATAGGGACGATTGGCCGAATAATAGTGTTCGGTGATTCCAAATGGGTCAGACCTGAGCGATTTGATCAATAAATCACAAGGCACAGACTCGATCAGGACCAAGGTTGTTAAACATAGTTCATCATTAGTGGATTCCATGGCCACTTAGCAAGTACAAAAAATATGATCATTTCAAAATGTTGCCCAGTAGATACAACCCAAGAGGGGGGTGAATTGGGTCTTTTAAAAACTTTTAGACTACTTCTAAAACTTTCAATTAATTATGCTAAGTTGTATAGATGCACAGTGAAATTTAAACTTAGCAACAGTTTGATGTATAGAATGTGACTTGATTGAATATGCTTGCAACTAAAGGATGCGCGGATAAGAGTTAAGCAAGCAATTTATCTAAGTAAGTAAGTGAGTAAGTTAGACAATGACAAGAGGCATTACAAACACAACAAACATATAGTGGTTCGGTGCACCCCAGCACCTACATCCACTCCCCAAGACCTCTTGGGAATTTCACTATAATCCTACAGATTACAGCCGGTTGTTTTACAAGCTCACAACCCAACTTGTTGTTTTGCGAGATAACAACGAACTCGGTCGGTTTTCACAGGCTCACCGACTAGAACCAACCGATTGTTTTTCCGGGTTCACAATCAAACCCAGTTGG